>NC_048601.1:61421808-61664484 GCF_003668045.3 Cricetulus griseus
TAGGGACTTCCTCTCCTCTGGATTCAGGCTGGCAAGTCTCCAGTGTCATGGAGTCAGGGTCAGAAAGGGCAGCACTCAGCTTGATGGACTGGTTGTCTCAGGTTAGCCAAGGAGAGCTCCAGGACATAAAGTCATGGTACACTCTAAAATTCCCAGTTCCGAGCTGGTCCTTAAATAGTTCACTAAATTGTGCTAATCACACTTTGCCACACTCCACACATTCTCACTCTTATCTACAATGGCTGGCTGCACAGTGGACCTATGCTCCCTTTCCTTAATCTTTCTTCAGCCAGGACTCTGCCTGCCTGGTTGTAACCTCCATTCTAATCTCCCTCCAGCCAGGTCTTTGCCTGCCTGGTTACAAGTCTCCTTACAGGGAGGGTGGTGTTTCTGGAAAGCCTTCAATCCCTGATTTCCACCCACTCTTCCCACATTATTTTGGCTTTTGGCCTGTGTACTGTGGTTGCCTTTGGGGTGGTGGTACCTTGAAGGTGTTGCTATGCAGCTTGGATGAACAAGTTTGCTGGGGAGTTAAATTTGTTACTCTACCTAGCCAGTCCTATTTAGTTGCTAAATAAATTAGTTATCCCCAGCACATTCCTCAGAGCTCTTCCTAGACTGAATCCTGCAAACTATCTGGAGCCCTTTCCAGGTTTTGACCTGGGTGGAATGACAGACTTAGCAAGTTAGTTTTTAATATGTAAGTTTTACTTCACACTTATATCAAAGTACCACACAAGCATAAGCAAACAGTCCTAAGAACCACAGACAACAGGCTCACAGCAGGGGTACATCTCCTGCAGCACCCTGCAGGTTAGGGCTCTCAACTTCTGGTCCTCTGAATTCAGTCTCCTGAGGTCCCAGTGTCATGGTATTGCTTTTCAGAAAGGGAAGCACTCAGCTTGATGGACTGGTTGTCTCAGGTTAGTGGAGGGGAGCTCCAAGGCATAGAATCATGGTTCAGTCTAAAATTCTGGTTCTAAGCTAGTCACTTAAATAGCTTGCTAAATCTTGCTAACCACACCTTGCCACACACCACACATTTTCACTCTTATCAACAATGGCTCCTTTTCCTTTAATTTTTCTCCTGCCAGGCCTTTGTAAGCTTCTGTCTCAATCTTCCTTTTGGCAGGCTTTTGCCTGCCTGGTTACAGGCTCCTTACACATTTTAATAAATCCATTTCCACATATGTGTAGAGAATCATTCTACCATGGTTAAGAACCATGAGTTGTGGTTTTTATTTTTTTCAACTCCTCAAGGAGTAAGTCATGCTGGCTAACAATAGTGCTTATAAACACATTTTCCTTGCTCCATTATTCTCCAAGTATTCAACTGTCCATGAGGACTACTCTGTATTACTATTCATTTGTCAACATTTTGCTCTGAATTTCAGAAATATAACTCCTAAAGCAATGGAGGCATCATCCAACTTTCTGATGGGAGAAAGTTCTATTATCTTGTTTGTGATCTGGTTACTGATTTCCTTTCCTTTCTGAATTCCCTATTGCAACTAGATAGAAAGTAAGATTAAAAATGACCTCAGTGTGAAGCCACATAACAAACCTCTCCTATTGTTTCCTGAAATCTCTCTTTAGTTGTTAATATTTTAGCTACTCTTTCATCAGTGTGACAGAAATTCACTCCACTCCACATAGTGTAGAGGGCTGTAAAAGTTTGGTAGCTACTTTGTTTTCAGAAGAGAGAAGAGTAAGTGCCTTTGGAGATCAGCAAGGTAGCAAGCAGGGTATGTTCTTGGAGCCTGGGGCAAGTGCTATTGATATGATTATCTCTGCTGCTGTAGAAAAGGTCTTTGTCTGGGGTGGAAGACAGGATCAAGAACTATTTAAAGCACAGTGTAATCCTATGGGAGAATCTCTTGTCACTCAGGTGTCACTAGACAATCATGCCCTCCAGGCAATCTCCAGACAGAAGTTCTGGGTCCTTCCTGCTGTCATCTCCAGGCTTTCCTTGTAGAAAACTGTACTTGTGGTCAGTATTGCTTTGCTGTGAGTGCTTCTGCAGGGAGTTGAGCTTAGAGGAATTGGAAAGCCACAACAAGGTAAACTTGGGGCTACCATCCCCAGACTGGGAGACATGCCAAGGGAGCCAGTGTGGAGGATCCTCCCATGCCTGAGTGGGAGTCAGTGGACAGATATAGAGTTTGCCATATTCGTGCCTGGTCTTGCATTAATTATCCTGCATATTCCTAATGGTCCTGTATGCTCCAGTTTATTCCCATGTGATCCAAAGGGTCCTGAATGGTCTTTTCCATTCTCTGGGCCAGCTGGCAGACTGAGTATCTTCACTCTGATGGCTGGAACTGCAGAGCATTGGGACTGCAACTGTGCTTTGAAATGTCCTTGTAGACATCACTGCTAAATGCAGGCACCCTTCGTGCTTGTCATGTCACTATGAAGTACAGATTTGCCAAACTCTGGTCCCTTTAGTGTCTCCCAGAACTTCTACACTTTGAAATTATAATAGCTATGGTAATTTCATTTTTTTGAGACTGGTTTTCTTTGTGGCTTTGTAGACGGTCCTAGAACAAGCTCTTGTAGACCAAGCTACTCTAGAACTCACAGAGATCCACCTGCCTTTGCATCCTGAGCGCTGGGATTAAAGGCATACACAATCACTGTCTGGATTATTATCTATGGTTTGAATACACTAGGAGTTAATTATGTGGATCTTGTAAAAAATATTTCCTTTGTAGATAAACACTCCACTGCTAAACTGTGATCATTAAATACAATTGCAGTAGAATTTATACTATACAGATTTAACATTTCTTAGGAGACATTAAGTCAGAAAATAGAATTTAGGTAATGGAGGACTGCATCTTAAATTCTCCAAAGACAAGTAGTATGCAAACCATGATGGTTACAATACAATATGCTGAGATGCAAATGTTTGCTTCTCAGGTTTATCCAATAACAAAGGAGACAACCCTGATTTAAAGCCAGCAGAAATGCCTATTCCTCTACTAAAACAGCAGTCCTCTAAATGCTGCTCAAGGGACCATTATAGGATCACAACCAGCATTAACCCCTCATGTGCCATAAAGGTATATTGACTCCAGAAGTGCTGCATTTCCAGTCTCTTTTTTATATTTATTTTTATTAGTTCAAATTAGGAACAAGCTTGTTTCACATGTCAATCCCTTCTCCCTCTCCCTCCCCTCAGCCTCACCCCTCCTACCCCACCCAGACCTACCCCCACCATATCCACCCTCCACTCCCCAGGCAGGATAGGGTCCTCAATGGGGCTCCACAAAGTCCACCACAGCATCCTGGGCTGGGCCTAAGCCCTCCCCCATGTGTCCAGGGCAAGAGTGCCTCCCTTCATGAGGGATGGGCTCTCAAAGTCCCTTCTTACACCAGGGAAAAATACTAATCCACTACCAAGGGCCTCTGAGAGTGCAGAGGCCTCCTCATTGACATATTCAGGGGTCTGGATCAGTCCTGTACTGGCCTCCCAGACTGCATCTGGGGTCGATGTGTTCCCCCATGCACAGGCCAGCTGTTTCTGTGGGTTTCTCCAACCTGGTACCGACCCCTTTGATCTTCATTCCTCCCTCTCTGCAACTAAGTTCCAGAGTTCAGTTCAGTGTGTATCTGTGGATGTCTGTCTCTGCTTCCATCAACCACTGGATGAGGGTTCTGAGGCTAGGGCACCTGCCACCGAACAGAGGGCAGGGTGTAGACCCATCTCTAGTCTTTTGCAAAACAGTTTTGTGACAAGGTCTCCTATATTGATTGAGTGGACTTGACCCATGGCTGTAGCCCCACAGGGTATTTTCATTCCTCTTGTTATCCTGGCAAACCACCCTAAATATTGGATTAAAAGTCTCCAACACCACATAGTCTTAAAAGTACTAGTTTGAGTCACATAGTGCATTGTCCATTGCAGACCAGGGAAAGGACTTATGTTTGAAGCATGGTTTTCCCTTCAGAACAGAAGAGCAGGAAACAGTGCACAATGTACACTTCAGGGGCAAACAAATGAGATGGTAGGAATCACAGTCTCAAGTTGGAGGAAGTTAGACACAGGGGTCTGCATCATGAAGAGCTATGATGAATGACTTTCTGTATCACAGTTTTCCTGCACGCATTAATTGTTTCCATGTAAATGAAAAAGACAGAATTAATGGCTGTACATTTTATGCAGGATTGCTTGAACTACTAAGTATTCGATTTCTTTTTTTTTTCCGGGTTTTCAAAATAGGTTTCTCTGTGGCTTTGGAGCCTGTCCTGAAACTAGCTCTTGTAGACCAGGATGGTCTCAAACTCACAGAGATCATCATACCGCTGCCTTTCCATTGCTAAGCAGTATTCAATACCACCCGGCAGTATACAAATACTAATTTCTAATTAGAGAGAACTCTCCTGTGCAGATGTGTACAATCCAGGTTGACAGAGTTAAGTCAGTTCAGAGGCTTGCAAAACTGTACTGATTGGGTAATATATTACATAGGGCAAAGTCATGCAGTGTCTTAGTACTGGCATTCTCTGCATCAGGGAAGTGCCTTTTGTATTTCAAGTTCATTATAGCTAAGTGTTCTTCTTCATATTTTCATGATTCTAAAACATCAATTGTTGGTATCATTTTAAATTTATGTTAAATCCAACACCCAGGAAATCTATGACAGCATGAAAAGACCAAACTTAAAAATAATAGGGATAGAATAAAATGTCCAACTCAAGGCACATAAAATGTATTTAGCAAAATCATAGAAGAAAACTTTTCCCTCCTAAAAAAGGATATGCAAATGAAAGAACAAGAAGCATACATATCACCAAATAGACAGGACCAAAAACAAAAACAAAAAAAAACTCTCACTATTTAACATCAAAAAACTAAACATGCATAATAATGACTATTAAGGGTTGCAAAGGAAAAAATCCAAGTAACTTATAAAGGCAGTTCTTTCAGATCTAGTATAACTAACTTCTCAATGGAAACTCTGAAAGCCAGAAGGTTTTGGACAGATGATCTGAAGATAGTAAGAGGCCACTGTTGCGAGTCCAGACTACTACAGCTAGCAATGCTTTCAATAATCATACACAGAGAAAACAGGGTATTCCATGACAAAACCAGTTTTAAACAATACATATCCACAAAACCAGCCCTACAGAATGTACTAGAATGAAAATTCTCGCTCAAGGAAGTTACTTACATCAGAAAAACACAGACAATAGATAATCCCACACTTGCAAAACACAAAGAAGGGAAACACACACACACACACACACACACACACACACACACACACACACACAGTACAACCCACAACAACAAAATCTAAAATAACAGGCACTAGCATTCACTGAACATTACTATCTCTAAATATCAATGGTCTCATTTTGATTACAAAAAGACCCAGGCTAAATAAATATATACAAAAACACAACCCTTCCTTCTGCTACATATAAGAAACACACCCTAACTTAAAAGGCAGGTACTACCTCAGAGTAAAGTGTTTGGAAAAGATTTTTCCAATTAAATGAACTAAAGATACAAGCTGGTGTAGGTATCCCAACACCTAACAAAGTAGATTTCAAGCTAAAATTAATCAAATGAAATGAAGAAAGACATTTCATATTCATCACAGGATAAGTCCATCAAGATGAAGTGTCAATATTAACATCTATGCCTCAAATATAAGGGCACACACATTTGTAAAAGAAACTGATGGGGGAGTTCTTTCTGTGCATATGTTTGTCTTATTGGTTGATAAAAAACACTGTTGGCCAATAGGGAAGTAAGATAGGTGAGGCTAGGATTTGAGCAGGATTCTGGGAAATGTAGTAAAGTCAGGAGTCACCATGTGATCCCAGGAAAAAAGGACACATGCTTCTGGTGGCCTTGATAAGATTAGTCTTTATAAAACATATATATTAATGGTTATGGTTGATACCTAAGACAGAGCTAGCAAATGAGAATCCTACTCATTGGCCAGCAGCATTGTCAATAATATAAGACTCTGTGTGATATTTGGGTCCCTAACATGGAAGCGTAACTCATGAGTCTGGAGGAAAGAGTTATCATTAAAAATGGTACCCAGGTGGTTTTACAAACTTCCACATAAAAACTCCACAAAAACTTAAAAGGGGATTTTAGAAGCAAAAGAACAGAGAAAAGCAAAACTTCTTTGTAGCAGCATTTTTTGGGGTGGTCTCTGTTTTGCTAGAAATAAGCAGAGACTGGAGTGGCTCCCTTAAGGGAGGTCTTGTGAGGCATCATAAGTGGGAAAAGCTGCAGGACTACCTTTTAAGAGGCCCTGCTAACAATTGAATGGTGTGTACAAGCAGTGGCAGTGGCAGTGACCACGTCTCCAAGCCGGCAAAATGCTCCTTGATAGCAGCAAAGACCAAGTCGATAAGCATAGCTTTCAGTCCTGGCAGTAAACATAGCCCCACCATCTTAGATAGACAGCAGCTAAAACAACCACTGCTTTAACTTTAGCAATGTTGTTTAGCAGATAAAAGACCATGTGCCAGAAAAGGGTAAAGATTTAGAGTAAAGAGAGATTCAAAAGCCATGTAAAGATGGAAAATATACAAGGAGCCTGGATACTGTACACACCTTTGATCCTAGGACTCAGGAGAAAGGAGGGTGGATCTCAGAGTCCAAGACCAACATGGGCTACCAGAGAGTGAAGAAGAGCTCATGCCTCTAATTCCAGAAATTGAAAGGCATTAAAGTTAGAGGCTTTCAATCTTACCAATTTGTCTCTAGCCATGTTGAGGAAACCTTAGCAGTCTGATTGAGTCTGATGACCACTGCAGTCAGGAGGAGTCTGAGGGCCCCTTCTTTGGTCTGAGATACAGGTAAGAGCTAGTGGATTTGTTGCTTTGTCTGTCTGATATTTAGATTGAAGCTTGAACCTCAATATCATTATCTGAATCTTTTGTTTTTTGTGCTACAATCAACAGTTTATCATGGATGGAATAAAGGCTGATGAGTTCCTACTCTTCCCTAAGAGTCTATTATAGTTATTGGCTTCTGGGGAAGACTGTGCCATTGTCTGCATTTTTGTAGCCATTATTGCCATTAGTCATTAATATGCTGCCATGTTCTAATACATAAGATCCAACCCATGTACTTTTAAGCCAATAAAATTAACTCACTGATTCAAAATAAATCATTACTGTTGAAAAAGGTTGTTGAGAATAACAGTTTCAATGTTAATTGAAGAAAATAGTTGGGAGTAAAAATAAAATATAAAATAATCATTGTTGATCATTTTAAAATTTCCCAAGTATGTAATAAATTCCAAAAAAATGAACAACCAAGAAGTATATGGGACACAACTGAATGAATACAAACTTATGTTCTTGAGTGTATGGAAAGAGCTGAGGAAGTTAAACATACAGAAAACATAGCTAATAAAGTTCTATCTGAACTTCTGAAAGCTCAAAGACTTCAAATAAATTCAATGCAAAACACCTGTCCAAAATATCAAATCACAGGGAAAAAAATAAAAGACACACAGAGAGAGGGGGGAAGGGATAAGTTACATTGAAGGGAATCCTACTAAACAGACACTAATTTCTTAATAAGAATGGAAGTTGGAGGCAAGAGCCAAAGTTCTAACAAGAAAAAATAATTAAAATCTCCCTGCCCACCCCAATAACAGAAAATTTCAGAAATGTAAAAAACACAACACTCTCTTGAAACAAAAGAAAGGTAATTTAAACTGGAAATTGGTTCACATTAAATTGACCAAATATACACAAATATAGAAGAAAAAAACCTAAAATGTTATCAATAAATGAAAACACCAAACCAAAACACAAATTGAAACAATGGAAGGAAAATACTAAAAAAAAAAAAAAAACAGAAAATACTAGCATAGATATCTTCTTACACTTCACTAACTGTGCATGTGTGTGAAATAAAATATGGAGACAAAATACCTGGAAGGAGATGAAAAGAACTGTTTGTTCAACAGAAGTGAAAGAATTCATGAGTAACAGAGAGTCAGTGAACATTCTTTACACAAACAGAAGAGTAAAATATGCAATGTATATATTAATAAAATGGAATTAAAAACAAAAACATAAAGCATGACAAATAAAATAATTATATTATAAATGAGACAGGTTAATGAAGAAATATGTCAGTTTCATGTCTTTTTACATGATAATTTTGAATGATGAAGAAAGAGGAGGGCTATAAGATCAGCCTTAGCATCATCATTCGTGGTTTCTGAGAATGCCACTGTTTAATCATTCTCCTGAGGCAATTTCATTGTTATTACAGATGAAGAGAACTGAGACTCATGACAGATGAGGTGTAGCCAAGGCACTTGCTCATACTATAAGTTGTAAGGGAAGCTGTAGCCACACCTACTTAGGGGCTGGCTACAGGTGTGCCTGACCACGGCCGCAAAAGTCAGGCGTGGTCAGGGGACATAGGGTGACTGTGTTTTCCATTTCAGTTTCTCTTTTGGGCTTTCGTACAGACTGCTGCCACACAGGCTAGCTAGGTCACTCTGTAAGTAAGGCTTTTCCCTATTAAATACGCTTATATATCTACCAGACTCTGTATTGGTAATTTCCCTCTATATTTGGTTGTCAGGAGCGGGATATTGGAAAACTACACCCCATTTGGGACAGGCTGTGGTTCCCACTGGGCCTGAGGCCTTGGCAGGGTAAGGTCACTCTCTTCACAGGTGCTCCTGGCTAGCAGCCGAACCGCTGCCGCTGAGCTGCTCAGAACCATCCACCCAGCTCGGAGACAGTTTCTAGCTGCCTAGAGTCAAGGTAGGCCTCGGCTTTCAGCAGAGGCTTCCCCTGGCCGCAGCTGTGGTAAATCCCCATCTGTTTCAGTGGTTGCGGCTGCAAGACCATATACTCTCTAAGATAAGCACAGCCGCTTTTGTGACCTCTATCCACCGCTGACCGACTGCTGCCAAATGCTGTGGACTAACTGAACGCCTGTGCTACCTGCTGGTCAAATATAGTTACTGCATCTGGAGTAGAAATCAGGTAAAATTATGGCGGAATATTTATCATTTGCTAAAATTGGTAATATTTTTGCTTACTACGTGAATTCACTGTTTGAGGAGGATGCTAATCTGCCAATTACTGGCCTATATACCATAATGGCAGTTAGCCTGCTGGTACAAATAATATTACTAGCCAGAGGACTCAGGAATAGGGATAAGGATAACCTCACCATCTACTTACAGGAAATAACAGCTTTACGCAATAAGGTTTTGGAGAACAGATTAGGTCAGACCACAATTGTGCAGCAAGTGGAACAGAAATTGGATGATAAGCTTGGCTGTGTCCAATACACTAAAGACAGAGCTGTCTGTTACCCAAGATGAGATGCAGCGTATTTATGCCATGTCTGCGACCTTAGAGGCTAGGCTGTCAGAAGACCATGATGAGCTAAAAAATATCTGTAGCCAGCTAGAAACTCAGATAGGCAATGTTACCCAGAAATTGGATGCAAAGGTGCAAGATACCCAGGATAGGGTTGAAGAATTGGACAATGCCATTCAATCAATTATTGAAGCATCCAAGGTAGCAGATCACAAATTTGAGTCTATATTCGAATGTTTGGAAGATAATTTACAGTACAGGGCTGACAGATTACATAGGTCCATACGGTCGATTGCTGAGGACTCAAAATCAGCAAATCACGACCTCCAATCTAGACTCCAATACCTAGAAGGCAGTTTCCATACCATCCAGATGCTGCCTAAGGATGATCATATTAAAGACCTAGAAAAACATGTAAATGAGAAGTTAGAGCAATTTACAGATTCACTAACATGCTTGGAATCTTATGATTAAGGGGATTTAAACTTTTCAAAAGGATATCATTACTAGGCTTAAAGATCATTGGGATGCCTCAGAAGCAGAATCACTCCAATCCCAGGCACCTACTCCACCCAGGTATCGTGACTATTCTTCTAAGGTTGTTACTCGTACACCATTAGTGTACCCTGCTACCATGGTAGAAAAGCCAGCTTCTAAGAAACATACTCATGGATGGATGGCTTATGAATGGCAACCTATACAGCTGAAGGATCTTAAGAATATTAAAGTATCAGTTATCTCATATGGTCTCCATAGCCCATACGTAAAACAGCTATTACATTCATGGGCAACCTTTAACAGGGTGACACCCACAGATTGGGAATGATTGGTAGCAGGTGTACTTGAGAATTCATGCGAAATCCAGTGGAAGGCATTAGTAAGGGAAGAGGCAAAGCTCCTTGAGCATCAGGGCATAAAGGAAGGTTTTGAATGCCCTCTAGATAAGCTTCTTGGTCAGGGTATTTATGCTGACCCACAGGTTCAGGCTGAATATGATGATGATATACTGTCTCTATGCAGGAAAGCAGCATTAAATGCCTGGGATAAGGTTCGTGAGCCAGGAGAATGCCTACAAGCTTACACCAGAATAGAACAGGGACCTACAGAACAGTTCGAGGACTTCCTACAAAGGTTAGCTAGGGCAGTAGAATTACAGGTACCAGATCCAGAAACAAGACAATTAATTATATATACTATAGATTATGAGAATGAAAACCAAATATGCAAAAGAATACTTTTGCCTTTAAAGATCAGATCAGCTCCACTAAAAGAATAGGTTTTGTATTCAGCCAACATTGACTATAATGTACAAGATACTGTACTCAAAAGGTACAAATTAGGAGATATCGGTATCAAACTCTTAATTCTCTTCAGAAATTATTAGGGGAAATTTCTCAATTACAGACGATTATTGGTGTAGAAGGACATGACTTAAAGGATTTAAAAATGGCCCTTAAAGGTGATAAGGACCTAAACAGTCCTAGAATATTATCTGCTGAGGCAGAAAAAGAGTTACAATGGGTAGAAAACAGAATATTGGATGCACATGTAGATCAGATAAACCTTAATTTAGACTGTATTCTGGTTATCTTGCCATCCAGAGAATACCCTTCTAGAATTCTGATGCAAAGGGAAGACACTATATTGGAATAGATATTTCTGCCACATAAACAGAATAAAAAGTTAAAGTCATATATAGAAAAGATTTCTGATTCGATTTTAAAGGGAAAATTAAGACTTCGTCAGCTGACTGGAAAAGATTCAGCAGAAATTATAGTACCATCAACTAATGAAGAAATTTCCTCCTTATGGAAAGATAATGAATATTGGCAAATAGCTCTTACTGACTTTTTGGCAACAATTATCCCAAAACTGACAGAATTAAATTCATAAAAAAGACAGTCTGGATTCTTCCACATATTTTAAGACAAACTCCCATTTTTGGAGTTCTTACCTTCTACACTAATGCCAACAAATCAGGTAAGGCAGGTTATAAAGCAGGTGAGGTAAGTAAAGTAGTTCAAAGTCCATATAAATCTGTAGAGAAGGCAGAATAATATGCATTTCTCATGGTTCTTATGGATTTTACAGAACCTCTTAATATAGTTTCTGATTCTCAATATGCAGAGAGAGTTGTGTTACACACTGAGTTCTATCAGAAATAGAACTTATACATTACACATATAAGATCCCATACAGATCTGCCAGGCCCACCAGCACAAGGAAATGATGAGACTGATCGTTTATTAATTGGAAGTGTGCTAGAAGCCTCAGAATTTCATAAGAAACATCATGTAAATAGCAAAGGTTTGAAAAAGGACTTCATCACTTGGCAACAAGCCAAGGAGATAGTGAAAAACTGTCCAACTTGTTCCTTTTATAATCAAACTCCATTGGCAGCAGGTTGTAATCCTAAGGGCATTCAGAGAAATGAGGTTTGGCAGATGGATGTCTTTCACTTTGCAGAGTTTGGAAATTTGAGATATGTACATCATAAAATAGACACATTCTCAGGGTTCCAATGGAACTCTGAAAAAGCTGATTCTGTTATTACACACCTGCTAGAGGTGATGGCAGTTATGGGTATACCTGCACAAATAAAAACTGACAATGCTCCAGCATATGTCTCTACAAAATTGGAACAATTTTTCAAATATTATAACATAAAGCATGTTACTGGTATACCACACAATCCTACAGGACAAGCAGTGGTTGAGAGATCTAATAGAACACTAAAGGAGATGCTCAACAAACAAGCTTGGAAGACTAAACCCCCCAAACATAGGTTGCATAATGCTTTATTAACACTAAACTTTCTTAATGCCAATGAAAAAGTACAAACAGCTGCAGAAAGACACTGGACTACAGAAAAAACTGCTGAACTCAATCAGCCAGTATACTTCAAAGATGTACTAACCTCTGAATGGAAACCAGGACATGTGTTACGTTGGGGTAGGGGTTTTGCATTGGTTTCCACAGGAGAAGAAAAACTTTGGATACCATCAAAGTTGATCAAGATTCGTGTTGAAAAGGAAAAACCTCTCGATGAGGACAAATGACAGGTATTCTACTAAAGTATATCTTATAAAACAAATAGAAACCTCCCAAAGGAAAGGGAAGTGTTTTGCTTTTATCTTCACAGGAAAACTCATCTTCAGAAGGCAAAGGACACTGTATGGGTAGACACTTAAGAATAGAAGGTAGCTATAAACACCAAATAAAAGGAATGTGCCGTATGGTAAACTTTACAGCTGTCTCTCAAAAAACTCTATTTCTCTTTATTTCCTAATCCCTATTCAATTAAACCAATGCTGGATTTAGAGGTGGATTTTACTTTCCTCCTCTAAAATCCAAGCACATTATTTAACTAAACATTAGTGTTTCTGTATTGTATCAAGAAGCCAATTGTTGTAATACAGAGTAAAAGAAGAATTTGGGGACTGTCTTTGTCTTTTCTTGGATCTTTCTCTCAAGGTGTACACCCTTTCATAATTGTTATGCTCTCATGGTTGCATTCCCCAGCATGTGTACATACACAAGCAAACATTTCTCTGCTAAGTATTTATGTTTGAGTCCCACACAGCCAGTGAAGACTTGCCTGACTACAATCCCTGGACACCCTGGAAAGAAAATGGGCCACACCTCCTCAACTGCATTGGATCCAACTTGCTCCATTTCAATTGACACTCTGGCCAAAGCTTCGGATACTGACTTCAATCAAGTTGAGGATTTCAAGCGAGATCTTCTATCAAGAGCATCCCATCTAACGCGGACTGGATACAATCCATTCAAGACTTTTACTACACTAATATTTTCTTCCTACAGGATCCCACATGACTATCGTCATCCCATTTCAGCAGGAAGTAACTTGGAGAATGCTACGCCCCCTTTCCTCATTGTTGTCACTTAGGATAGTGTATATACCTAGTTAGGGATAGCTTCCTATTGTTTATGGTTGGGATTGGAAGGAGGTGTTCAGGCTTGGACACCTCTTTCAGATGACTTTAGGGTTTAGTTAAAATAGGTAGTTAGGATGTGAAATTAGCAGATTGTTGTATCTTCTTATATTTTACCTTTACGATTATTAATTTTGGATACTTTAAACTGTTAAGTTTTAATCCTCTTTTAGACTAAAAGGGGAATTGTAGGGGAAGCTGTAGCCACGCCTACTTAGGGGCTGGCTACAGGTGTGCCTGACCACGCCCTCAAAAGCTTTCGAGGGCGTGGTCAGGGGACATAGGGTGACTGCATTTTTGCTTTCAGTTTTCTCTATTGGGCTTACTGTACAGACTGCTGCCACGCCGGCTGGCTAGGTTGCTCTGTAAGTAAGGCTTTTCCCTATTAAATACCCTTATATTTCTACCTGACTCCGTATTGGTAATTTCCCACTATAATAAGTCCCTCTTCTTCAAGAAATAATCTGGAGTACTGCAGTGACTCACTCTCAAACAAACAGATATGTAATGTATCTGGCAGCTGGGACACCCCAAGCAAGGATGTTTTTGTTAGGATCTGTATCACTGTGTGAGGAGCATGAGAACCTTGAGAGCAGAAATATACTCCCACAACCTCAGGATCCATTCTGCTGATCTTGAGGGTGAAATCTCTGCCTGACCAACTGCCACTAAACCTGCCTGGCACCCCAGAAAATCAGTTGGAAACCTTGTAGATCAGGAGCTTTGGAGACTGACCTAGCTTCTGTAGGTACCATTCCAATTAGGTGTTTCCATTACTATGTACAAGGCTCTGACTAGACTTGCAAGGACAGCCCTCCAGACATGTCACAGAATTCCTATATCCAACTGGAGGAAAGCCTTCTTAAGAGAAAAGGAACTTTTAGAAGACTTGAAAAGAATGAACAGGAGCAGTTTCATAGTTTCTCTTTATGGAGTTTTAGGAAAACTTTCCACATTCTGAGTTTTTCTCTATATGGAAAATGAAACTGTGTTAAATTCTCATTAAACTTGAATGAGAATATATGCCCCGCATAGGTCTCTGTGTTATGGAGTAACAACAATGGAGTCCAAGTTCACAGAGGACTCCATCTAGGGGAACAAAAACCTGGATCCACATTTTTAATGCCTCAGGATTATCTGTGAAAAACATGACTTCCTGTCTCCTGGGTATTCTCTAGGCAAGGTTTTAGGGTCAGTTGATGGTAGGACAGTACTACGCAGAAGAGTTAGTCTACTGGTGTAACCCCACCAAATGAGGAGAAAATGTTAATTCCTAAACACTCAACCAATCCTAGTCATTTCAAGCTGAATAGAACTTGATAATATTGTGAAGTTCACATGCTTTAGAAGGACAGTTACTGGATTGCTAAAAGGATATCAGATGATATAAAGAAAACTATATAACTCTTGTCAGTATTAATTCTAATATTTACATAAATAGCAACTAGCCTATGCTTTTTTAAAATGTGAGAAATATAAAGGACATATTTTCAAATAGATATGTTGAACAACTTGATTTATTGAATAAACTATGAATTTTATTTTAATAGATATTCATGTAATTTTTTTAGAATATTAAAAACTGTATATTGTTTATTGTCCCAAGTGTTTTGTTTGTTTTTGTTTTGTTTTGTTGAGATAACTAGACAGGCTGTCATAAATTTAATGAACTCCCTGTTTCAACTTCCCAGAGCTATCCATGCAAACATTTGTCACAGTTGGTTGTTCTTTATTTTTTTAAGATTGATTATCCCAATTAGATATTTTCTCTAATTCCAAATAACTTTTATTTTTCCTTGGATGTTTAGGTGAAAATAGTGTTGAATGTTTATTAACAAGCAACTTCTTTGTTCTAGTGTGATATTTACCTAAACTTATTTCTATAGATGCCCAAGTAAAGTGACGAGAATCTAGCGGATTTGCTGAATGACACACAGCTTTTGAGAACCAGGGATAAGTCAGTATCTCAGAACCATTGCCCATAGAGTTTCTAGAGCACTTTTACAATAGATGATATTAAGCAATATAATTAAACTCTTGAAATTACTTCTTTCACTCTACTCAACTTACCAAATACAATCTTAATATTATGAAGTATACTGACTTAAATGTCCAAAGTATTTTCAAAATTATTTATACAGAGGACATTAAGGTGAACATGGGACTTTATGTTCAAGGTACAATATATGGCTCTAATGTGCCATGTACAGTGAATATATACAAGTAAATTCAAACATATATTAAATGGACAAAAATCTCATGCTGTGTGTAATACTTTTATGAAGATGTAACTTTCAAAAAGGTCTTTAAGATGAATTTTCACAAATGTACTTATCAAACCCTGACTAAATTCTTTTCACTAGGGATATAATTTCTCATTTCTAGACTCACAAATGAAATTAATTCTGTTCTTTAAAACATTTTGCAATACTTTATGCAAAAGTATGGAAAAAGTCATTATTTGTGACGTCATAATTGCAACAGAGACCTGTATATCCAACACATAGACTGTAGGGAATTAAATAGTGAAGAATGAATGAATAGAGGAATATGAATAAATTTTCCTGCTCCTATTAATGAAAAAAATACCAATCATGAGGAAGTGGCCATGAGTATAATGACCATTCTTACCTTCAAGAAACTATTTGCCATTGATTAAGGTATGTAAAGGATATGCATTTACTGTTTCATTTCTTGACCAAGTTACAAATATTTTTCTTATTAGTTGTGTGCCTTATTTTTATATATACCTTGTGAGGGGACACTTATTTAGGACATAATTTTCTTTATTTCAGTGTACTTCATTGATTTATTGCATTCCTGAAGACCTGTAAAAACTAAAACAGAGGTCTAATACTTATAAGACCATGTACTTATTGAGAAGTCTCAAAATTTACTAATCTTTCTTTTTAATCTTCTGTAGTTCCAATTCTGACTAAGTTTTCTTGTTAACTGAAATGTATCAACCCAGAACATCATTGTAGTACTTAAAAGCTCAACCTAAGAAAGTATCAGCACTATACTGGGATCACAAACACCAGCTCATAAAGACTATCTATAGGCTTAAACATGTCTCAGCAATCTTCTTTGGTGAATACCCCAAATGGTAGGTGGCTTACAACCACCTGCAACTCCAGCTACTGGATATCCAGTGTCCTCTTCTTGCATCTGTGGGTACTTGCACACATGCCTTCATAAACACACAGAGACATATAGGCACATAAATTAAAAGATAATAAATATTTAAAATGATCTCATTTTTAAAAGATGGTGCATTATCCAATTGGGTATTCTTAACATTTCATAATAGAAACCACAATTGACATTCTACTTCTATCCTGTCTAATCTACTCAATTGGTCTACATGTTTGTTTTATGTCAGTACAATACTGTTTACTTATCACAGTTTTTCAGTATGTTTAAAGGTAAAGTACACCAGGTCTCTTGGCTTGTTATTTATGATCAAGAATTCTTTCAACAAGCAGAGAATTTTGTGATTGCAAATGATTTTAGATTGACTTAACATTCCTGTGAGTAGTGTCATTGGTATTGTGATAGAAAGTGCTTTGAATTTTAAATACCAAAGTGTAGTACATATATTTTTGACAGTATTGATTCCTCCACTTGAAAAATACAAGATGTCTTTGCTCTATCTTTATACTTTAGGGTTTTTCATGAGGTTTTCACACCTAAGGTATAGGCAGTTGTTGGTTGATTTATCAACTTAGCACAAGCTGGGCTCATCCAGGAAAGAATAACCTAAGCTAAAGATGTGCTTCCATTACATTGGCCTATTGACAAGTCTGTGGGATATTTTCTTGGCTGATGATTGATGTGGGTGGCATCACTGGGCAGATGGCCTGGAATATATAAGGAAATAAGAGTGAGAAAGCTATTAACAGAGAGCCATAAGGAAGAGTCACTAAGCAGCATTGCTCTATGGTCTCTACATCAGTTCTTGTCTCCAGTTCCTGCTTGATTTATCACCCTAATGTCGCTCAAGAGTGGACTGTAAGCAAGACAGGTAAACCAAATAAATCTTTCCCCTCCAAAATGGTTTTGGTCAATATTTATTACATAAACAGAAATCTAACTAGAACAAGGCATTTTAAACCCTTGGTTAAATATATTTCTATCTCTCATTCCTCTAAACTTTACCTCTCCTCTTTTTTTTCTGGATTCTCTAGTTTTTATTTTTAATTTCTTTTTTAGTTTATAATTGTTGTCACGTGACAATGCTCTGCATAGTTTTGCATACTGATGTTGCATTCTGAAATGTATGTGAATTCTCTGTCTCAGTAAGCAAATGATCAGAGGAGAGATTGCTACATTGTGTGGTTTAAATTGCTATATGTCAACATTGAGTAGCTTCAGGAGAGAGAATTATACATTTTCCTTGGTGGAGTATGTCTGAATTTCTTGGACCAAGATGAAGTTGCTGTTTTTATTCCTTAATGTGAATTTATTTAATATGTTAATAAAAATATTTTGGTGCCCTCTATGAGGAATATTAATAAATTACAAACAAATAATGAGCAAGAAATCAAAGCAGAGTAGTAGAATTATAAATGACTTTATTAATAATTATACATATAATAATTCAAATGAGCAAAAACAATCATGTTTTGATGTTCATTTCCAGAAGAAAATGGAGAGAAGGGCACAAAGTTATATTTTGTACAAGGATATCCTCCAGATGGTCAAAAATGTGGCCAAAGTTACCTCCTCATATATTTCAGTCCACATTGGTGCTGTTAATTTAGGCTCTGTGAGATAGAAGATTATGATGGTGTAAAAAGATGGTAGAAGCAATTAAATACATGACACACAAGAAGCATGGATCAATGGACATAGTCAGATAAGATACATCTCCCAAGAATAACTACCAATATAGAAAAATGATGTTCCAAACAAGTACATTCTTGTACATTTCAAAAGCTGTTCAGGATATTTTCAAGTAGCAAACTAATTATGGTATTGCCCCATTGATTTTATCATATTTCTCATGATCTGATCATCTCTGTAACTGCACTGAAGGTAATTCTGTAAATGTATTGTCTGTTAATATTTATTTTTCTCTTATTTTCTGCAGAATAGGGATTGTTCAATAGAGATCCTCCCTGAAATTTGAAGAAAAAGAAGAAATTATCATCTTTTGTGTGTGTGTATGTCTTTTTCTTTCAACATTTTTTATTTGAATTAGAAACAGGATTGATTTAATTGACAATCCCAGTAACCTTCTCCCAGCTGTCTTCCCTTACGAACCCCCCCCAAATAAAACCCTATCTATCACATATCCTTTCTGCTCCCCCAGAAGATGAGGCCTCCCATAGGCTGTCATCAGTGTCTATTGTATCCTTTGGGAAAGGGCCTAGGCCCACCTCCATGTGTGTTGGCTCAGGGAGTATTGCTCTATATGGAATGGGCTCCTAAAGTCCACACCTATGCTAGGGATAAGTACTGAACTTCTACAGGAGGTCTCATAGATTTCCGAGGATTCCTCACAGAAACCCAAGGTCCCGGGGTCTGGATCAGGGCCATGATGGTATTCCAGCTATCAGTCTGGGGAGTGAGAGTTCCCCGATGTTCAGTTCAGCTGTTTCTGTGAGTTTCATCAGCCTGGTCTGGACCCCTGTGATCTTCACTCGTCCTTCTCTGAATCTGGGTTTCAGTTCAGTTGGTGATTAGTTGTGGGTTCCTACTTCTACTTCCACCAGCTGCTGGATGAAGGCTATAGGATGGCATATCAGTTAGTCATCAATCTCATTATAAGGGTAGGGCATTTGAGGTAGCCTCTACTCTGATACTTAGATTGTGAGTTGGTGTCATCTTTGTAGATTTCCAGACATTTCCCTAGTGCCTGATTTCACTGTAAACCAAAAATGTCTCCTTCTATTATGATATCTTATGATTCTTGTTATCATCTACTCATCCACTGACTCAACCTTTCTGCTCCCTCATGTCCTCTGCATCCTTGCTCTTCTCCCCTTCTCATTCTTCTAGCTCGCTCCCCCCTCTTCCCATGCTCACACTCTTCTCAGCCTATCTTGACCCTTTCCCCTTCTCCAGGGGACCATGTATGTGTCTCTTTGGGTCCTCCTTGTTTATTAGCTCCTTTGGCAGTGTGGATATTAGGCTGGTAATCCTTTAATCTATGTCTAAAATCTACACATGAGTGAGTACATACCATGTTTGTCTTTTTGTGATTGAGTTACCTCACTCAGAATGGTTTCTTCTAGTTTCATCCATTTTCCTGCAAATTTCAAGTTTTCATTGAATTTATCTGCTGAGTAGTACTCCATTGTGTAAATGTAACAAATTTTCTCGATCAATTCTATGGTTGAGAGTTATCTAGGCTCATTTCAGTTTCTGGCTATTACAACTAGTGCTGCTATAAACATCCTTGAACAGATGTACTTGTTGCATGAATGTGCTTCTTTTGGGTATATGCCTAAGAGTGGAATTGCTGGATCTTGTACATAAACTGATTCCCATTTTTTTGAGGAGTCAACATACTGATTTCCAAAGTGGCTGTACAAGTTAGCACTCCCACCAGCAGTGGAGAAGTGTTCCCCTTTCTCCACATCCTCGCCATCATTAACTGTCATTGGTGTTTTTTAATTGGGCCATTCTGACAGGAGTAAGATGGTGTCTCAGAGTTATTTTGATTTGCATTTCCCTGATGGCTAAGGATGCTGAACACATTCTTAATTGTCTTTCAGCCATTTTAGATTACTCTATTGAGAATTGTCTATTTAGTTCTGTATCCCACTTTTTATTTGGATTGCTTGGTGTTTTGGAGACTAGCTTCTTGTGTTCTTTGTATATTTTGGGGAACAGCCTTCTATCAGATGTGGGGTTGGTGAATATCTTTTCCAATCTGTGGGCTACTGTTTTGTTTTGCTGACTGTGTCCTTTGCCTTACAGAAGCTTCTCAGTTTCAGGAGGTCCCATTTATTAATTGTTGACCTCAGTGTCTGTGCTACTGGTGTAATGTTCAGGAAGCAGTCTCCTGTACCAATTAATTCAAAGTTATTTCCCAATTTGTCTTGTAATAGGTTCAGTGTAGCTGGATTTATGTTGAGGTCTTTGATCCATTTTGACTTAAGAATTGTACAAGGTGATAGGCTTGGTGCTAGCTGCAGTTGTCTACATGTCTGTAACCAGTTATGCCAGCACCATTTGTTGAAGATGTTCTTTTTGCTCCATTGTATGAATTTGGATTATTTATCAAAAATCAGGTGTTTGTAGGTGTGTGGGCTAATATCAGGGTTTTCAACTCTATTTCATTGGTCTATGTGTGCCAATACCAAGCTGTTTTCAGGACTATAGCTCTGTAATATAGCTTGAAGTCAGAGATGGTGATGCCTCCAGAAGTTTTGGCTATCCTGGGTCTTTTGTTTCTCCATAGAAATTTGAGAATTGTTCATCCAAGGTCTGTGAATAATTGTGTTGGGATTTGATGGGGATTGTATTGAATCTGTAGATTTCTTTTGGCAAGATTGCAATTTTTACTATGTTGATCCTGCCTACCCAAGAGCATGGGAGATCTTTCCATTTTCTGGTATCTTCTTTACTTTATTTCTTTAGAGACTCAACATTCTTATGGTACAGGTCTTTCACATTTTTGGTTAGTGTTACCCCAAGTTATTTTATGTTGTTTGTGGCAATTGTAAAAGGTGATGTCTCTCTGATTTCTTTCTCCTCCAATATGTCATTGGTCTACAGATTTTTTGAGTTAATCTTGTATCCTGCCACTTTGCTGAAGGTGTTTATCAGCTGTAGGAGTTCCCTGGTAGAGTTTTTTGGGTCACTTATATAGACTATCATAACATCTCCAAATAGTGAGAGTTTGACTTCTTCTTTTCTACTTTGTATTCCCTTGATCTCCTTTTGTTGTCTTACTGCTCTAGCTAGAATTTCAAGAACAATATTGAAGAGGTATGGATAGAGTAGACAGCCTTGTCTTGTTCCTGATTTTAGAGGAATTGGATTGAGTTTCTCTCCATTTAATTTGATGTTGGCGGTTAGCATCTTTTGACACACGTGGTGAACTATATTCGACAAGGCTTGAGCCTCTCCTGTGTCATGTCACATGAAGACTGAAGCAGCAACAGTGTCTCCTAGAACTTCTCAGCCCTTTTCAAGGACCACATTGGTAGGCAGTTCATTCATTCTGTTATGATAAAGGCACACTGAATCCTGGCAGAGAACCAGAGAGAGAAGGATTAGAATGCAGATATCTGGGCACTTTCAAGCAAACCTCTTTCTTGATCTACAACTAATCTGAGCACAGAAACACCACAAAAAGCAGCTGGGACAACAGAGGGTCCAAATTCAGCTTCCTTCAATAATTTATGTCATGACTTGTACCACTGTGTGAAGAGCAATGTGATGCTGTAGACAAAAATATGTTGCAATATCTTCAAACTCCATACTTAGAGTGAAACTTTTCCCAGAATATTGGCCACTGAACCTTGATGGAACACCAGATTGCAATTTTTTTTCCATTATAGATCAGGAGTGTAGGGCATTGTCCTGATTTCTGCCGGTACTTGCCCATGTAATAACTAATGCTCTGACTTGCAAGGCAAGTGATAGTCACTTTGTCTCCTAGAGATGCTGACATGAGGGATGGAGATTGTTTTCACATCCCTGATGACTAAGGATGTTGAGCACTTTCTTAAGTGTCATTTAGTCATTTTAGATTCCTCTATTGATTGTTGTCAATATAGCTCTGTACCCTACTTTTTAATCGGATTATTTGGTGTTTTGGAGACTAGCTTCTTGAGTTCTTTTTATATTTTGGAGATCAGCCCTCTATCAGATGTGGGGTTGTTGAATACCTTTTCCCATTTATGTGTGCCATTTTATTTTGTTGTAGTGTCCTTTGCCTTACAAAGACTTCTCAGTTTCAGGAGGTCCCATGTATTAATTTTTTATCTCAGTGTCTGTGCTACTGGTGTTATGATCAGGATGCAGTCTCCTGTGCCAATTATTTTGATGGGACTATGTAATTTGTCTTCTAAGAGGTTCAGTATGGCTGGATTTATGTTGAGGTCTTTGATCCATTTGGACTTAAGTTTTGTGCATGGTGTTAGATATGCATCTATCTTTTGTCTTCTCCAGGGAAATATCCAGTTATTCCAGCATGAGTGTTTCTGTTGTTTTAAAAACTATACCCTAAAATATCAATTATTCATTAATACCAGTTATGGAGGCATGTTTAAGACAACCTTTTACAATCTATATGATGTCTTACAGATTTTTGTTTGTTTGCTTGTTTGTCAAGACAGAATTTCTCGGCATATCTGGCCTTGAACTCACAAAGATCTACCTGTCTGAATCTGCCTCCCAGAGTGCTGGGATTAAAGGTGTGTGCCAATACAGACAAATCTATATTCAACTTCTTGAAGTGGGTTTAGATGTCATGTGAATGTGGTTCGATATTTTTTGGGTTTGGTAGCAGACCAGAGGACATTGAGCCACTAGGATCATCTGTGAAGTGCTGCAGAAAGCAGTGAGTATCAAAACTTACCACTGGAATTTCAAGACCCACCAGAGTATCAGGGTTAGACAGTCTTCCCTTTCCCTGACATTTGTGCTCTAGCTTTTGTAAGAAACCCAGGAAACATTTTTGCTGACACATTCTTTCAGTAATATTTCTCTGCGCTTTAAACACTGGCACCTAGAAACTAATTTTCTGTATTTAAATAATGTGTTCTGAAATATTCACAAAAGTTTTCACTGTTTTATGAGTCCAAGATGGGGATATAACACAGACTACTCATAGGGAATGGATGTGTCTTCTGTTAATGCAGAAAAGGCATTGGTGAAGAAGGAAGATATTTAGGGTACAGAGAGTAGTTTTAAAGCTTTTTTTTAAAAAGAAGTAACTCATTGGGCTTTGATAAAAAAATACTCTAACAGCTGAGAGACAGTTTTGGTAGATGCTGCATGAGGAGGAGCAACTGGGGGATCCCAGCCTGATTCCAAGGAGATTTATGTAATAACTTGCATTACTGTGGGAGGAGCCTTATCAGACTTACTGAGTAATAAATTGTAGTATCTTCAGCCTCCAGGCTATAGATGTTGAGAGAATAATCTGTCATAGGCCCACTGAAGCTCAACAGGACCCCATCTGCCAACCTGGATGCACAGTAGATCAGATGCTTAGGAACTTTCCCTGGTTTATGCTGGGACCTTTCCTACCAACTATCAATGCCCTGACTTTTCCTTTAAGTGATGGTGACTCTGTGCCCAGAGATGCAGAGAGAGAGGATTGAAACTGGGTCACCGGGATATCAAATATGGCACCTAGAAGTGGAGACATAATACATGCACACATAATTAAGCATAAGAGAGGAAATCCCCCAAATGCCAGTCAACCACAATTGCTGTATAACACTGAAATTGCCATTTTATTGCCTTTTTTACTTGGAAGCCAGAGAAACAGGAGACCAAGGATGTGAGCAGGGGCCCTCATGTCCAGGCTGAGTCCTGACTACAATGACAACTGAACAAGGTGTGGCTGGTATATGAAGAACTCCTCAAGGCTCTACAGTGAGTGAAGGCTAATCTTTGGGATTCAGTTAGTTCTGGGCATAGCTGTAAGGCCTACTTATCTCAGTCAGTAACTGAACACAAATATAGAGTCCCCAGATTCCCAAGGCCAGACCACATACATACATCTAAAGAAGAAACTTTTTTTCAAGTTTAAAAATTATACATGGCATTTCTAATGTATATAAGATGTATTTTGAATAACAAATTTCAAAGATATATAGATATCCTGCTGTAAGGCAAAATACTACAGAGAAGGGAATATTAAATCTTGAACATACACAAATAATTCTGTTTAGTTTTGTTCTTGAGCAGTATTTGTGAGTTTGGAGTATTCATTTATATGAATTTAAAGGAGAATTTATCAGGACCATTTCAGTGTATTAAAAATAAGATTTTAAAGATTTACAAAAGCTTACTATGGTACAAACACAGGAATTACAGAGTAGGTGCACATATAACACCTTGACCACAATAAATGTATGTCACTAGCATTCCTGACTCTATATGAAGATGGGGAGATACTTTCACACTAACAGACTAGGTTAGATATTTTTCTCCATTTGGGAACTTCCGTATTTTTTCTTTTCTACCATTTGTTACTATTTTCCACATTTTCCTTCAGAAATGGTTGACTAGAAATGGCAGACTTGAATATTATAACAGAAACCCAGGCTGGTGAAACCCACAGAAACAGCAGACTTGAACAAAGGGCAGCTCTTGGTCCCCAGACTGATACCAGGGAAACTAGCATGGGACTATGCCAGACCCCATGAATGTGGGTGTCAGTGAGGAGATCTCGAAAATCTATGGGGTCTCCTATAGTAGATCAGTACTTATCCCTACCATAGGGGAATGGATTTTGGGAGCCCATTCCACCTAAAGGGATACTCCCTGAGACTATAGACATGGGGGTGAGCCCAGGCCATATCCCAAAGTATATGACAACTCTGAAGACCCACTATGGAAGACCTCACTCTCCCTTGGGAGCAGAAAGGGTATGGGATATGTAAGTGTTATTTTGGGGCACAGGGGAGATGGGGAGGGAGAGGGAATTGGGATTGACATGTAAAACAATCTTGTCTCTAATTTTAAAAAATGGAGAAAAAAAAGAAACACCACAATTCAACATATGGCTCTGTTGTGTATTACAAACAATAATTTCCCCTTTCACTCAAACGGTAACTAGAGTCAATATACTGATTTAATATCAGCCTCACTCTCTTCATGTGTGTTTTAATCTCCATGAAAGATGCAGATTATTTCGGGTATTCTTTTAACACATATTTGAATAACACATATCACAACTCTGTCTTTGCCTTAGCCAGCCAGACTTACTTGTCATCAGAACAAGTAAAGTCTTTATATTCCTCACTACCCATGTGCTGGACCTTGAGAATCCCAGGGGTGTATTAGAAAATATTCTTTGAACTCCTGGAACCAGTTGCAAAGAGAGAGGAGTGAAGAGTAAAGGGGTCAGAACTGAACTGCTGATACAGAAACAGCAGACTTGAATAAAGGGGAGCTCATGGACCCCAGACTGACAACTGGGAATCCAGAACAGGATGGATCCAGACCACGTGAATGTGGGTGTCAGTGAGGGGGCTTGACAATCTATGGGGCCTCTGGTAGTAGATCAGTATTTATCCCTGGCATACGAATGGACTTTGGGGGACATTCCACATGGAGGGATGCTCTCCCAACCAGGGCACATGGGGGAGGGCCTAGGACCAGTCTTGGATAATAGGACAGATTTTGGGTATCCCCCCACAGAGAGCCTCACCTTCTCTGAGGTGCAGAGAGGGGATGGGGGTGGGTTGGTTAAGGGTAGGGGAGGAGAGGAGGGAGAGAGATTTAGGTTTGATATGTGAAGCAGGCTTGTTTCTAACTTAAATTAAAAATGGGGGGGAAAGGAAAGAAAACTATCTGTAAAAGGAATGGCACTGTTGGATCCTGGATATGATTCTGCTGCTTTTCCCATAGTCTGGTTGCAACTTGAGTGGTAGGTGTGAACAATGACATAGTCATAAAGCAGCTTCTTCAGGATACAGAACACCCTCACCATCAGGACAAGCACATAGAAGCTTTTGGTGGATGTAAAGGAATGTCGTTTTCTATGACTCTTCACTCTTTTTCTGCTGATATCTACCAGCTGCATCTTTGTCTGTCTTTAATTTTGAGTCTTGGAAGACAGTTCTGCCATCTCACATGATAGCCGAGGATGTGGAGGAAGTATCATTCAGGACACTTTGGTGGATGATAAGAAGAGGATGACAGTTCCTCTTAACCTAAAACAACAAGCAAGCAAATCATTATAATTCAGGATATCTGAGGTCTCATTCTGACAACACCTCCTTTAAAGCTATATGTTCTGAAGCTATTAACATTTAGCTATGGAAAACTAAGGGAAATCAATGTCATTGCCTTCTCTGTATATGTGGATTTCCTTAATTTTCTAAGATGTCTAGAATTTTTATCAGGGGGTGTCATTGTGAACACATAATGAATGGCTTTACCTTAATATGAGAGCACCAGAATTAACCTTGGCTATAAAGTCTTCTTTTCAGCTGTGAATAACTGAGAATAGAACTGAAAAATGAGTTTAAAAGAGGAAATATTGCTTTTTTCTCACAGAATCTCAGGTATCGTTACATCATGACACCAGTATATTGTTTCTGGGACTCGACATAGAGCAAAATGGTACAGGGTATGTGACATAGATCAGCTACTTCAAGACATGATTTCGGCTGTAACGTTATATAAAAGAATTGTAAAGAGAATCTGGGAATGACTATATTCATGAGATTGCTGTCACTTATTGAGGGTGATGATCTGTGTGAATCTAGCAAGTGTTATATATAAAGGCCATGTCTCGAAAAGGAAAGAAAGAAGAGAAAGCAGACAGCAAGCTCTCCACTTTCAGCAGACAATGGGAGGGTGTAAACATTCTCATTTCTAAAAGAACATTTAAGAAATCACAAACATTAACTGAATGAAAGCAAGATCATATCCACAAAGATCATATCCTGAGGTACTGTGTGTTATAATGCAGCATGTGGTGGGACCATGGCAGATTCCATGGCAAGTGAAGAAGAAACACACCAGGCAGACAGGGCTTAACTGTGAAGTTTTGTTGCAGAAAGGGAAGGGAGAATGTGAGGGAAGAGGAGGAGGGGGAGCAATAAAGAAGGAGTTCGGGAGGAAGGGAGGGAGGAAGGAAAGCAGGGAGAGAGAAACAGGAAAATTCCTGTCTGTCCCTTCATAGGAAGAGGAAAGAAAGCAGAAGTGGGTAGAATTTTCCACTTAAGACATTTGCACCTGAATGCAGACCATGTAGCGACATAGCAGGCAAAGGACCCTTTAGCCATCAGAGAAATACAAATCAAAACAACTCTGAGATACCATCTTGCAACTATTAGCTTGGCTAAAATAAAAAAAAAAGTCAATGACAGTTTATGCTGGATAGGATGTGGAGAAATGGAAAAACTCCTCCATTGATGGTGGGAGTGCAAACTAGTAAGGCAACTTTGGAAATTTTTAAGGCAGTTCCTAAGGAAAATGGTAATCAGCCTACTTCAAGTCCAGCAATTCCAGCCTTAGGCATATACCCAAAGATGCACACCCATACAACAAGGACATTTGTTCAATGATGTTCATAGCAGCATTATTTGTAATAGTCAGAACCAGGAAGTAACATAGGTGCCCCTCAGCTTAAGAATGAATAAAGAAAATGTGGTACATTTATACAAAGGAGTACTACTCAGCAGAAATAAAAATTATGGGATCTTGAAATTCACAGGCAAATGGATGGAACAAGAAGAACCCATCCTGAGTGAGTTAACCCAATCACAAAAAGACAAACATGGTATGTACTAACTCATATATGGATAATTAAACATAGAGCAAATGATTACCAGCCCATAATCCTCACTTCCAGAGAAGCTAGGAAAAGAGGAGGACCCTAATGGAGACATACAAGGTTCACTGGAGAAGAGGAAAGGGACAAGATCTCCTGAGCAAATTGGGAAGACGGGGAGGAGAAGAAGGAATTAAAAGAAAGATAAAGAGAAAGGAGGAGGGGAGAGGAGGATATGAGGGAGCAAGAAGGCTGAGTTGGGAGAAGAATAGAGGAGAGCAAACAAAGAGATACCTATAAGGGAGACACTATAGGTTTAAAGAGAAATCTGGCAATAGGCAAAAGTACAGACATATATATATATATATATATATATATATATATATGGCCCCAACAAACAATATAACCAATAGTGGAGAGGCTATCTTAAATACCCTTCCCCTATAGTGAGATTGATGACTACCTTATATGCCATTCTAGAGATTTTATCCAGTAGCTGATGCAAGCAGTAGCAGAGACACACAGCTACACAGCTAACCACTGTGAAGAACTACTGGAATCCAATTGTATAGAGGGAGCAGTGAAGAACAAAGGGGTCAAGACCAGGCTGGGGAAACCCAGAGAAGCAGATGACCTGAACAAGAGGAGCTTACATTATGCAGTATATGATTGATCCAGACCCCTTGAAAGTGTTACTTGGGAGGCCTGGGCATCTATGGGGCCTATGGTAGTAGAACAGTATTTATCACTAGTGTACAAAGAGACATTGGAAGTCTGTTTCCCATAGAGAGATACTCTCACAGCCTAGACACATGCGAGAGGACCTAGGCTCTTCCCCAAATGATGTTACTGACATTGATGATCCCCCATGGATGGCCTCACCTTTTATATGAAGCAGAAGTCAGATGGGATGGGAGTCAATGCAGGGAATAGGAGGATGGGAGGGAGAGGGAACTGGGATTGATATATGAAATAAGATTGTTTTTAATTAAAATTAAATGAGCAAGTACATTAAAAAATAAAGAGTTGTTCATGAGTTGAGACACCAGTACAAAACCTAGTCTTCCAAAGCTAGGACACAGGATCCATAACTTCATTCCTGATGGATTATCATTTTACTTAATCTCTTCATAAATTGGTGTTATACTACAGAGAGTTTAATCTAGAAGAAACAATTAAATTGTCTAAATTTGACACATAATGTATAATATATTTTCATACATAAAATGTCTTCTATTAACTGAGGAGATATTTTGCATTGTGGAGTTATTCTACTATCTACAATCACTTCTATTAAGTTTCAAAAAGTGTAAATGATCATGAGCTTTTCTGTTTTCAATACAGTGTCAGGAGAGGAGATCATCTTCTTAGTGACCTGCCAAAACTAAAACAGAAGTATTAACCTTCTAAGACCAGTTTTTTTAAAGTCTCCTAATGTACTAAACTTGTTTTTTACCTACTGAAGTTCCACTTCTGACTAACTCTTCTTGTTAACTGAAATGTATCAACCCAAAATATAATGCTGTGTTTTAAAGCTCACCCTGAGTAAGACTCAGCACTACACTGGGATAACAAACACACAGGTTAGTCACTTGCAAGCTGATAAAGACATTCTATTTGCTTAAACTTACATACCAATAATTTTCTCTGTTGAATATCACACATGACAGGTGGCTAAAAAACACCTGGAACTCCAGCTGCTGGAGATCCATTGCTGTCTACTGGCATCTATGGTTTGTTGCACACATGTGTTCATAAGCAGACACAGACATATGTGTGCATAAATTAAACGATAATAAATATTGTGAATTAATTCACTTTAAAAGATGGTCCATTCTCCAATTACATGTTCTTAAATTCTTCATTACAAAATCAATTGGCACTCTACTTCTAGCATACCTAATCTACTGCATTGGTCTATCTGTTTCTTTTATGTCAGTATAATACTCTTTTACGATCTAGAGCTTTGCAATATGTTTAAAGATAAAGTACACCATGTCTCTTGGCTTGTTATTTATGCCCGAAATTACTTTGGACAAGCAGAGTATTTTGTGATTGGATATGATTTTACATTGTCTTAACAATTCCCATGAATACCGTCTTTGTTATTTTGATAGAAATTTCATTGTATTTGTAACTCCCAAATGTTAGTACATACATTTTTACCAGGATTGATTCCTCTAATCTGTGAACGCAAGATGCCTTTTTTTTATCTTTATGCTTTAGGATTTTTCTATGAGGGATTTATACTTCTAAATCAACATGTTGGTTGATTAGTCAACTTAACACAAGCTGAGCTCATCCAGGAAAGAATAGCCTAAACTGAAGATGTGCTTCCATTAGATTGGCCTAAGGGCAAGACCCATGGATCTTGAGTGATGATTGATATGGGTAGGCCCAGACTAGGGGAAGTGGTGTGATCTCTGGGCAGATGGCCTTGGAACACTTAAGGAAATAAATCTGAGCAAGCTAGTAACAGTGATCTGTAAGAAGCACCATTCCTCCATAGACTCTACATAAGTTCTTTGCTCCAGTTTCCTGCTTGATTTATTTCCCTAACTTCCATCAATATTAAACTATAAATAAGACAGGTAAACCAACTAAATCTTTTCTCTCCAAAATGGTTTTGTTTTAGCATTTCATTACATGAACAGAAACCAACTAGAACAAAGCACCTTAAACCTTTGCTTAAATAAGTTTCTAAGTCTCATTCCCCTAACTTTCCCCTCACCCCTTTTTTTCTGAACAATAATTTTTATTTTTTATTTCCTTTTCAGTTTATCACTGTTGGCACATGACAATGCTCTGAATGTTTTTGCATATTTATTTTGAATTCTAAAATATGTCTAATTCTCTGACACATGTACCAAATGGTCAGATGAGAGGCTGCTGGGTTCTTTTGTCATGAAAGTGCTATATGTCAACATTTATTGTCTCCAGGTGAGATAATTATACCTTTTCCTTGGTCTGATATGTCAAATAAGCTCTTACACCAAAGATGAAGTTTCTGTTTTTGTTCCTTATGTAACATCAGTTCATTGTAGATGCCATCTCAGTTATTTTAGTGTGTTAATAGACATAATTTGGTTCATCCAAATGTTACACAAAAACTGCACTTTTGATATTTCAGGGAACATTGGTGTTGTTAATTTAGACTCTGTGATGTAGTACATTATGATGGTGTAAAAAGATGATAGAAGCTATTAAAGACATGACATACATGAAGCAGGGAGCAAAGAACTGAATCAGAAAAGATACATCTCCCAAGAAGAAACAGCCAATGCAGAAAAATGATCTTCCACCTAAGCCTACTCTTGTACATTTCACCAGCTCCCCATGACGCCTTCATGTAATAAAATAATCAAGAGATTACTCTAATAGTTATATCATATTTCTCATGATCTGATAATTGCTGGAAATGCCTTTAGTGTAATTCGGTAAATATATTGTTTGCTAATATTTATCTTTCTCTTATTACCTGTAGAGTTGCTCAATAGAAATCTTCCCAAAAATTTGAAGTCAAAGAGGATTTTCACCATTCATTAGCCCATGAGGTAAAATGTGCTTCTCCTGCTGTATGTCACATGAATATTGAAGAATCAACAGTGTGTCCTTGAACTTCTAAGAGAACATGGTTAGTCAGATTATTCTCTCTGTTGTGATAGATGTACACTGAATGCTGGCAGAGGACCAGTGAGAAGGATTAATAAGCAGATACCTGGGTACTTTCAAGCAAAGCTATTTCTTGATATGCAAGCAGTCTGAGCCCATAAACACAAGGAGAAGCAGCTGGGATAGCATAGTCTCCAATTTCTGCTTTCCTCAGTGGTGTATGTCATGGCTTGTATCACTGTGGGAGGATCACTCTTATGCTGTAGAATAATAAGTTCCAGCATCTTCAGGTCCCAAGCTGCTGAGGCTTAGAGTGAAACTTCTCCCAGAATATTGGCCACTGAACCTTGATGGGACACCAGATTGTAAACTATTTCCATTATAGATCAACAGTGTAGGAGATTGTCCTGATTTCTGCTGGTACCAATTTAGGTAATAGCTAATGTCCTGAAATACCAGGCAATTGATGGTCACTTTGTCTCCTAGAAATGCTGACAGGAGGGATGGAGATTGTGTGACTTGAATGTCACATCTGCCACCTGACAGTAGAAAAACAAGCAAACAAAAAATCACACAATTAACAATGTTTAGTAGGAATTTCCTGATTATTAAAGAAGAATAAGATACACTCTGATGAATAAATTTTTTGTCCTTTACAATTTACCTGACAGCCAAAGTAGCAAAATAACCAGGGCCTGAGCAGTAATCTTCATGGCCATGCTGTGTCCTGACTATGACTGACTCAAGCAGAGACTGTGAGCATTCATGTATGAATCTGTCAGTTAAGGGGGATTTGTATGGTCTCATGCAAATCAGAAAAGTCTGTCAGGCCAACGGACAACTGCAGGTGTGCTCAGGTCAGTAGCACAGGAAGTCTCAGTCTACAAAAACCTCTACCAGTTCTGAGAGACACATACTTCCTGCTGAGAAAGCATTCCCCCCAGGGACTGCAGGATACATTTAGTCTAGTGTCCTTAAATAGAGTGGAGTGGCTTTATCTGGTTTATTTTAGTTTTCTTTTCTTAATCCATGGATAAAAAACATACATTTCATTCTAAGGTAAGATGAACAAAGAGAGATTCAATTCTTTGGAAATTATGTTGAATTATGTCATTTTGCATACTTTGGGAAGCTTTGATGTTAAAATGAAAGTCAAAGATACGTCATGTTTAAAAAATGATATTTTTGCTTTCACAGGAGAAAAAAATATGTGGGTTTTTGTCATCATTTTTTAAAATTGGTACATATTATTATTAATTAAAAAGGGGAATTTGATAAATATCTTTAGGTCAACAAAAAAAAAGAGGGATGGTATGTAGATGTGATGGCTATATACAGACTTGGTATGAAAAGTATGATGCAAAGAAGACCAAATCTGGTAAAATAATGGGTGTAGGAATGGTCAATAGCGGTACAAATACAGATGTCCACAGAATAAACCAAAGCATCATAGAACATCATTGGAAAGAGTTATGGTGGACAATAAAAGGTAGAACAGGAGAGTTGTAAGGAGGTAAGAAATTTACAAAGTTATTAAAAAACATAAAAGGAGAGTTGGTAAGCCAACATAAACAGTAAAAGGAACAAGAAGTTAAGAGGGTGCTCAAGGAAAGTTATACTCAGGATTTAGAGAAAAATAAGAAGATAAGGCTTTCACTTCAGCCATGCACCCTTGAGTGAGAGTCACTGATAAGAGTGGAAAAGTAAGAGACAAAGAGAAAATGAGAGGTTTGTCTAATATGGGGATATCTGAGTGAATTAGAGAAAGAACATAAGGTAATAAAAACATTAGAGAGGGTCAAGGGGAAGGGCAGGGTCTTCATGAGAAGTAAGGACAGATGGTTAAGAGTTATCTGATGAGAGTTCTACAGGAGCACAGACTGTTGAGAGAGACCTGCTGATAGGGTCTAGGGATGGTCTCAAGTTCATGGAATAATGGTGAGACTGCAGCCAGTAAGATGCTGAATAAAGGAGAGACTCCAGTTTTGCAGCATGGAACTCAGAGCTCTCTAAAGATGACAAGATGCCTGTATCTGGTATTTATCACCTTTAGGTTGCTAAGAATTTCCAAGTCCATGCTCCCCCAATCGGGCTGGACCATAACGCTTCTGTGGTTTGGGATTGAGACATGCCAGGCCTGGACAGGATACAAACAAAACTGTTCAAGACCTGAAAATGGAAGTAGAAACAATGAGGAAAACAAAAACTGAGTAAATCATGAAAATGAAAATTTTAGGAATGTAAACAGGAGGCAAGACTCACGAACAAAATGAAAGAGATGGGAGAGAGAAGCTCAGGAAATGAAGGCATGATAAAGAAATACAGCATGGGTAAAGGAAATGTTAAATCTAAGAAATTCCACGAATTTCTGTGAAAATCCTGGGAATCAGGGACATCATGAAAAGACCAAATATATAAATAATAGGAATAGAGGAATGCAAAGAATCCAGGTCAAAGGCCAAGAAAATATTTTGAAATCAATCTTAGAAGAGAATTCTCATTGAAAAACTTAAAAATTATCAAAGAAATATAGCCCAGAAACTGACCAAGGCTACTACTATTGTAAGACCGCCGGAAACTCAGGCCTCCAGAATTGATTCCCAGCACCTCGGCCACCCCAAACACCATGCAGAGGCAGAAACTTGATGCAAACAGCAAGAGTCTTTAATGAAAAGTGGACATTTGTACAAAGGGACTCTCTCAGCATGCAGGCTAGAGAGCAGCCCCGTCCCCCAGGCACAGGCATTTTTAAAGGCAAAAACTACAAGCTTAGGGAGGGGCCTCGACTCTCTGCCCATTGAGTACCTGACCAGAGTCATGGGTTCCTAGGAGGCCCTTTGTCTTGAGGGTAGGTCTGGGAATCAGATGGCCTCCTGGCCCACCAGTTGTAAAACCTGCAGAACTCAGGATGTGCTAAGTAATGGTAGCTATCTCTTTGTTTCAGAGGGACCGTTAATTGTTAATTATTGGCACATTGGCCGGTGGGGCAATCTGTTTCCTTCATGAGCCCATCAGGGGAGGGTGGCCATCTGGGAATTCTTGGTACCCAGTTATCTTATGGCCTTGAAAGGGAGTAATTGCTTGTGGCTGGTAAATTCTAGGCACTAAGACATAGTAGTAGCCTTGGTCAGTTTCTGGGCTATATCTTTACTAATTTTTAAGTCTTCCATTCCCTCCTTTTTCTTTTGCAAGGTTTTAATCTTAAAACCTCAGGGGACCTCAATGTTTAGTATGGCTTGATACTGCTGAGTAAGGACAAGGGCCTGAGTGATGGATAGTCTCTCTCATATAAACTCTAAAAGCCTGTTGAGGAGACAGGGGCCTAATGTCAGGAGCAGGAGGAGTATGAACAGGGTCCCTATTTGAGTGGAAAGTAGGGTGGTTGCTGACTCTCCCGAGCCCAAATCAGGGAGTGAGAGATATTGGCATTTCCCCATGTAAGGGAGTTCCTTTTGAATTATCATTTTAACCAGGAAAATGGGCTACATATCTTTTCCCATGGTACTTTCTGCTGACTTTGGGATGAAGTTAGACACACAAGAAGGCTGAAATGCTAGTCAAAAGCAAAATCGGGAATTTAGGCAATGGGGAATCCATCAGGAGCTTCTGGTTGGCAGACTCTGTTGCAGAGACAGGGGGTGTCCACATCAGCTAGACTAGTTCACATCCACAACAAGTCTAGGGCACACAGTCTTTAGGAGCAGGCTGTAGTCAGCAACTGATATTCTTCTGCCAGAAGTGGAAATCTCTTGAGACATGTTTAATCTGGGATCAGAAGTTAAAACATATATCTTATTGGAACTCTTAGGCCCATATTTTTAGTTATCAAGGACAGGAGTTCCAAGACAAGGGAGAAAATCCCATTCTCAGGAACAAATACATGGGATAACAAAAGTTGTACTTATCTGGAGTCCTTTTTATCTGTGAGAAGTGAATGCAAGCTTTGTGACTTTTGATCCTCTGAAGCTTATATGAACTTTATTATAATAGGACATAAAAGTTCTAGACATTTTACCATTATCAATCTGTATTGAAATCCACATTGCAGAAAAAGCAGATAATGGGTATCAAACAACAGGAATATACTTATACCTTTGAGTTCTAGAAAAAACTACAGATTTGGGTTAGAAGCTTGTACATTTTTCTTCTGTCCAGAGAGTCAGGTATGGATTGGACAGAGGTGCCTTTGGCCTGATGAAAAGCACTTTAAGTTTATACCTAGATGACAACCAAAATAAACCTTAAAATCTTGAGCTTGTGACTGAACAGTTGGTAGACACCGCTCTACCAGCTTATACAAATTTTATTAAATATTAAGCTCTGTACTTATATATTTTAAAACTATTTTTATAGTATTTTTATAGCGTTAAGACTAATATGCCTTCATTTTCTCAGATCCTTATTTAGGAGCTATATCAAGGCTGACTGATTTTGCCAAGCTGACAGAGTTATAGCTAGTCTAATCATTAATACTATCAGAGATCTGAGAAGGATAAATTCTGTGTAACTTTTGAATCTATTCAAAAAATGACAGGGTCCAGTCCATATAAAGTTAGCCATACCCAAGTCTCAATAGTGTTGGGGGAAGAAGTAAATCTTCACCAGATCCATAAAGTGAGTTTTTTATTTCCTCTGTGGAAGAGGGACATGGAAAAGACTGACGTTATTTTGTGTAGGCAAAAGTGGTGCAATCAATTTTCCAGTGTCCTGTAGCCTGTCCACAGTCTGAGTCTGGTCCTGCCTGGCAGCAGGTGTAGCATCTGAGCATCATGCTCACTGGTCAGCATTGTCACAATCCATCGAGCCCCATAATATTCTTTAGAGGCCTTGGGTCACTGTCAGGATCTGGAATTCTCTGTATGATATTATAAGCTTTAAGTTAGCACTTTAAATGCCATATTCTACAGATCTCTGTAGTATTAGAAGTCTTCCTAGGTAAATCTGACAACTCTGTTTTCAGTTACTTGTATGTATTAAGCTCAACCTTTGAAAACATACACAGGGGACTGAGTCAGGATTATCCCTGTCATTAATCATTAGTACTTAGCTTGACCATAGCCAAAGAAACTTTTTATTTGTAAGGATGGTTAGTAACTTGTATTTTTTAATATCTTACAACAGGTTAGTAGCTTTTATAAAACTAAGACTTTATATTGTCAGGTTTATTTTTAAAAATGTAATGTTTTAATCTCTATTACAAAATTTTTCTGTTGTTATCAATGTAAACATCTGACATACAGGTGGTTCTAGGCTACCCATAAAACGGAGTTTTGTTTTAAAACCTCCAAAGAATTGAGACCCATTGGCTTAGAAGTTATTTTAAGCTCTTTGTTAAACACAGGACATTGTCTTACTATACCATAAGAAATAAACCCCTCAATTTTTTGTTAGCATGTGGAACTTATAGCTCTGATCTTAAATTTTAGCTCTTTGGTTTAAGCACAAACATTAACAATATAACATAAGCATAAATATCTTATAACCTTATAAAACTGAACTATTAAAATCTTTTAATGTCTTTTTGTGATAATATCAAAAATAAAGCACACTTGATATGTTTAAAACCATTATCACCTGGGTGATTATTAAATTTATGTTATCAATTTTCAGTGTTACTAGTTTTAACTTATTAACTAGATTTAATCATAAAGCAGTTTTAATACCATCTTTACTAGAAAGACTTCTGAATTCCTGTTAACCCAAATTTAATGACTAGAGCTCAGAGATAAATTCTAAGCTATGTCCATAAATGATTGGCTGCTGTTAGCATTAGACAGCAAAAATATTTAAACCACTTTAGTTTTAGCTTTATGATTGTAACAAATTTACTTTTATACCAGAAAACATAGATAGAACCTTTTGACAAATATATATATTTTGACAAATATATATATATATATATATATATATATATATATATGTGTATATGGGACATACACAAAACTTTAAACAGAATTAACCTGGTATGGTTAAAAAATTTTAACCTATATTACCATTATAAATTTAGTATTTGTAGATATGAGAGCCCATAGCAAACAGTTTACATTCTTCTCTGACACTTTTACGACTTTCTTTGACCCTCTTTAAATTTTTAATTCCTTACTTTTTTTCTCTGATTCCCTCAGACATCCCTATCTTGGACAAACCTCTCTTTTTCACTTTGTCTCTTTCTTTTACCCTCTTATCAGTGACTCTCACTCAGGGGTGCCTGGCTGAAGTGAATGCCTTATCTTTTTATTTATTTATTTTTAATCCTGAGTGTACATTTCCCTGAGCCTCTCTGCACCCTCTTAACTGCTTGTTCCGTTTACTATTTATATTGGCCTACCAGCTTTCCTTTTCTCTTAATTAATAATAATATGTACCAATTTATTATCCTAACCCATAATAATTTGTAATCAACCCTTGAATCTGAATGGCCATAGCAGCCACAGTGGAGGGAAATCTGGCTTCAGTGTCCTAACAGGACTCTAGAATCCACAGGCTGTAACTTTACACCACAAAGCCAAGCCTGTTTGGCTAGGAGTGGGCAACTTACAAGTCAGGGTTATCCCATCTGATAGCATGGGATGGAGCCATGAAGGGCAGGTGGGCCAGTTAGTGTCAACTTTGGGGGACGATGGCTTTCCTAAGAGCAGCAAGGTTTCTAAAGGTTCTCATGTGCCCTTTAGGTCCCAATACCTGAGAAGTGCTACTTCTGAGGCAGTCCTGCTCTCTGCACTCCACTGGGCAATAGTGCAGGGGCAACATTGGGCAACATTCCCTGGGTGGATCAGCAACACTGATGGCGCCCCCTACCTCCAGCAGTCACTGACCCTCTGAGCTCACTTGGGCACTGCTGGCTACTAGACCTGCTGGGGCCTCAGTTTCCCAGGAACAGATGGCCAGCTGGGTGTACTTAGACATGGAGACACTCGCCATTTGGTCGGCCTGTTGCGTGCCCCACAGACATCTTTCTCCAGAGGCTTGTTACACGTGCACCCACCATAGACAGACGCCTCTGTGAAGGATTCCTGCAACCTGCGCATGCCAGCCGGCTATTGTCCTCCTGCAGGGAGGGAGGAGTGATGTGAGAGGAGTCCCACTCCTGGCAGCTGCTGCATCAAGCACCCCCCCACACACACTGGCCTGTTCTGAATGCCTCGGTCCTGGGAAAAGTTCCTGGAGGCCTGAGCTTCTAGGTGTCTTACACTCATAACCTGAGGAAGGAGGTACCTACAAGGGAACCAAAAACATACAGCACAACAAAGACATTGGGACAGAAATTATACACACCACATAATAATGAAAACACTAAACAGAAAATGAAATAATATTAAGACGCAAAAGAAAAAGAACTAATGATATTTTTAGGGAAACCTATTAGAACTACACCTGACATGTATATAGATAATTTAAAGGCCAGAATTTCCAGGACAAAAGTTGTGCAGACACTAAAAGAGCACAGTTGCCAGCACAGATTGTCATACCTAGCAAACTAATTACCATAAAAAGAGAAGTACATATTCCATGAAAACTTATTTAAACAACATCTATCTTAAAATACAGCCCTCCCAGAGGGTGAACTACACTCATAAAAACAAAGAAAATGATCTCATATAAAAAATAACAAAGGAAGAGAATTACAAAAAGCAAATTAAGAGAAGCACACACACATACACACAACACCACCATCAGCAGCACCACCAGCATCGACAACAAAATAACAGAGTTTAGCAATCATTGTTCATAGATATCTCTCTTTAACAAGGGATATAATTTCTTAATAGAAAAGACACAGATTAACAGAATGGATACAGGGATAGTGAAACATTCATGCATAAGGATGATGTTAACACCAAAACAGTCCACAGTGTTTGAGTTATGCAGAGCAATAAAATAGACAGTATGAGACCCTTTCAAGTCTGTACCATGCCTAAGACTGCCATGCTCTGAGTTCCTGTCTCATCCCTGGTTACATTCTTTCCCTGCCCAGCCATGACACTACTAGTGCTACCTCACTAGTGCTGGGATTGCATGTGTGCAATCCCAATTGCTGGGATTAAAAGGCATGAGCTCTCTTAATATTTACATTGATTCACTGCCTTTGTCTCCTGAATCCTGAGACTAAATGTGTGGCTTCTGGAATGAATGTTGTATATCATTACTACATGACTCCATGGCTGTGACTAGCTTTACATTTTCATATCTAGCATCTTTACTAAATCATGAATAATACATCATATCTGTGTATACTGTCGATGCATAGATTTGAGGACAGATAAATGCAATATCATAAAGGGACAATTAACAGATGTTACCCCTAAAAATGATTGAGTATAAATCACTGTTGTTATGTTGTTTCTAAAACTATGCTCTTTAATGTCTATTATTCATTAATATCAATTTTGGAAGCATGATGAAGACAACACTTTACAAGCTTTAAGATGTTATATAGACAAAACTATAATCTAATTCTTCATACAAAAGCATTGAAAGTCAAAGGAGTGTGGGTCAACATTGTTTGATTTTTGTAAGCAGCAAGTGGACATAGGAACCAGAGAACTTTCTGTGAATAGCAACAGTGAGCTGAGAGCATCCACAACCACTGCTAAAATTCCAAGACACAGAAGAGGGTCATGGGCAGACAGTCTCTTCTTTCTCTGGCACTAGTGTTCTAGCTGCTGTGAGAAATCCAGGAATGCTTTCTTTCTCAGAATCACTCAGTAATATTTATCTGACCTTTAAATACTGTCACTAAAAACTAAGTTTATATATTAAAATAATTTGTTCTCTAATATTCATAGTAGTTTCCACTGGTCTATATGTGTCCAACCTGCTGATACACTCAGACTCTTCAAAGAGAATGACTGTACCCTCAGCACAGGCAATAAAGGCATTGTTACTCTGTAGGGCTGGAGATGAAATAGGATGATAGGGTAAACAGATGAAAGTTTAGCCTCTTCTGGTAAAACAAGTAATTCTCTGTTATCTTTCCTAAAACTCTAGTGACATCTGGGAAACACTTTCTGTGAGGGACACAAGAGGAAGAACAGCTGGGACAGGCCAGACTCTCATTTCTGCTTAAAATAGGTTTATGTTATGACTTTCATCACTGTGGGAGGATACTTACTATACCATATACAGTAGTAAGATGCAATATCTTCAGAATCCAGGTTGCTGATGGTGAGAGAATAAACTGTGCCAGACCTACTGCCACCAAACCTCGATGGAACCCTATCCTCCAACCTAGAAGAACGGGATGATCAGGACCTTAGGAGCTTTCCCTAGTTTCTGTTGCAACCAGCTTAAATAATCACTAATGGCCTGGCTAGCATTGCAAGTGATGGTGACTCTGTCTTGAGAGATGCAAACTGGAGGATGAAGACTGAGTCATCTGGATGTCACATCTGGCACCTAAGAGATGAGACAGTCCATTCTTAGATACTTAAGCATGATAAAAGAGGACCTCCCCTAAAGGCCAATCAAAAATAATCTTGCTGTAACAGTGACATTCCAATTTAACTGCATTATTACCTGGAAGCCAGAGCAACAGGAGCCCAAGGAATTGAGCAAGGGCCCTCATGCCCATGCTGAGTCCTGACTAAAATGACAAATGAACAGGTGTGATTGGTATATGAAGAAGTCCTCAAGGGTGTGCAGTGAGTGCATGCAAATTATTGGGACCCAGTTAGTGCTGGGCACAGCTTCAAGACTTACTCATCTCAACCAATTGTCAAAAGCTCATTGTTCACAGAAGCCCAAATCAGACCTCATACATGCCTTCAAGGGCTGCACTTCTTTTTCAAATGTTAAAATTTTATGTGACCTTTCTAAAGCATATAAGCTCTTTTGTATAATATATTTCAGTTATGTTGGGTAATATACACAAATATCTTGCTAGGAGGGAAAATGCAACAGAAAATGTACTATTAAATCTGTAAGTCACTCAAAAATTCTGATTAGTTAAAAGATACTCCATTTTCCTTGTGAAGTGTTTGTGAGTTTGGAGGAGTCATGTCTTTAAATTGAAAGTATAATTATCAGGACAATTTTCATGATTTAAAAACAAGATTCTATAGCTGTAACCAAGCCTTTATGGTACAAAGAAATGAATTAAACAATAGGTGCACATATACCACCTTGATTCCAACAATTTTTTTTTCAGTTGGAGTTCCAATCCCTTATAAAAATGGAGGTATTTTCATACATACAAAATGTGTTGCATCTTTTTCTCACTTTGGGGAATTCCATATTAGTTCTTTTCTACCATTTATTTCTGTTTCCAAAAATTCCTCATAGAAAGCATTAACTAGTGATATTAGACATGGATATTATATAAAAAACTCATCTACTCAGTATGAGTCTCTGCTTTGTATTACAAATGATGCTTTTTTATCTTTTATTCTTGAGCAGTAACTGGAGACATTGTCCTGATTTAGATAACAGCCTCATAATCCTCTGTGTGTCCTAGCCCACAAACAAAGAAGCAGACATGTCTTTGTATACTTATAAGACAAATATTGAAATACAGAAGGTCACACACCTATGTCTTTGCCTTGGCCAGTCATCCTTATTTATACTCAGAAGAAGTAGAATCTATTCAGCCTTCAGTATCCATGTTCTATATCATGAGATCCAGAGGGTCCTTTAGTTACATAACTATGAAAGGATGGACAGTGTTGCTATGGGCCTGACTCTGCTGAATTTCAGCATCTGCTCTTGACTGGTGTGTAAACAAACACCTAGGATTCAAACAGTTTCATCAGGATACACGACATCCTCCACATCAGAAGAACCACACAGCAGCTCTTGTTGAGTGAATATGAATGCTGGTTTATCTGCCTCTTCACTTCACTCACTTTCTACAGATTTCTACCAGCTATACCCCTACGTCTCTTTAGTCATTGAGTCTTGTAAGACAGTTCTGCCTTCTCCTTTATAACTAAGAATATGGAAGAAACATTGTTCAGGACATGTTGGTGGATGATAAGAGGAAGAAGACAGCTCCTGTCAAGCAAAAACAACAAGCAAATCGTTATTTTTAGGGCATTGGGGATCTGAATTCATTCTATACCTCCTTTAAAGATATGTGCAAATATGAAGGGGAAATGGCAGAAACATTCAACTTCCCTCTAGCAACATCACTCAGCTTAAAATAAGCAATAAATGACTTGTTTCTAGTTTATTTTCCTAAGAAAATGTATATTGATGGTGCTCAGATAAGCAGAGATGCCTTCTTTTTAAAAAAGTCAAACAACTTCTTCATGTCACTCAAAAACTACATACTTGGTTCCTAAGAGCCCCCATAGTTTTATGGGCAATGGACATCAATTCAGATCCGTGATGCAACACAATGCACATCAAGACATAAACCTCAGCATCTGCTAAGACATGTATATCACAATGGCCCAGGTGATAGCACAGTCTACCCAGATAAGCATGGCCATGTTAGAAGTAAGGAACTCAGAAAACAACATGGTCTCAGGTGGCTGACCAGACCCTGAGCATCTGTGTGGGCCTCAGTGATAACAAGAGCCTCAGACATCAATTCAGACCCTGGATGCTGTTGGCCATGAACACAGACATGGCCCTCAGCAGCAGCCAGAACTTGAATAAGACCAAAGTTCTTCGAGACAGCACTTGTCACCCTGATGAGCACTGCCTGGATGGTGGCACGGCCCTCAGATGCTACTATGGACAGAGGTTGCTGCCTAGACCTCAGATATCTGTGTAGCCTTTGGTGACATTTGGGGGAAGGAAAATCAGCCCAGGTGCCTGACATGGTCATTTGTATCAGCCAAGAGTTTGATGTCTTCATAGCTCTAGATAGCAGTGTATGACATTCAGATCAGCAAGGCCCCAGTGACAATTTGGCCCACAGTCGCCAACAATGCCCTAAGCGGAAGAGAACCATAGCAATCATGTGGCATTTCATGGTAATGATATGGTGTATAAATGTTAATTCTGGCTGCAGATTCTGTCTGCAGTAGGAACACAGACGTATACATAGCCCTAGGCAGTTGCCCAGGCCAAGACCACACCCTGGAAAAAGGTGGCAAGCAGGCCATGCAGATCATCCTGTTCCTTGCCACATTCTCTTGTGTGGACTTGCATCTTTCAACAGCACATGAACTCTTCTTTTTTTTTCCTTTTTCTCCTGTTTCTCTCCCAAATATTTGTTCAACATGGTGTCAACTACCCACCCAGCATCACAAGGCACAAGGCATCCCTATAGATGCCTTCCACAAACTCAGACTGTGAGAACCCAAGCTGGCCCAATATGTTTTGCCTGACTAAGTGCATGGCACCAGGCCTGCCAGTGGATGCTATCAGCAAGCCGATATGTTGTCAAGAAATTCTTTGGTTTTCTCTGATTAATATTATTGTCTTTCTACAATATAGATGTTCAGTGAAGTCTCCAAGATTCTTAAGGATTTAAACCTTATGCTTGACAGTGCTTTACGAAATGTGTCTCATATAACTCTCATGGTTCATTATAGTGCTTACACTGCATATTTTAAAGATCAAGTGCATGTGCATGTGCTTTCCTGAATGACTATTTGCTGCTGTGTAATATTATTTTAACATGTGTTACATGTGTTTATGCCATGGAACATTTGTTTTAATAATGCCAAGATGTGCTGCATTCTTTTATGTGCAATTTCTTTAACTCTGTGATGGTGTGTTACTTTGCTTTTCTAAAATAACCAATAGAACTAATAAAGATCTGAAGAGCCAATAGCAAATCAGGAGAAAGGATAGGTGTGGTTGGCACACAGAGGGAATGAATTGTAAGAGAAATTGGGGGGGGGATCTATCAGCTAGTGAAGAAGCCTATTAGGAACCAGCCTCAGAGCCACAGAGCCAGCCATCATGTAAGAATGATTGTAAGATATACGGAAATAAGGAGAAGAAAAATTCCAGACAGAAAACGTAGATGAAATAATTTCATTAAGAAAAGATGGCTAGCAACAAGCGAAGCTAAGGCCAGGCATTCACAGGTAATAATATTTTGTGTGATTTATTTGGGAGCTCAGTGGTGCCTGGGCAAAAGAGCCAAAGAGTAAAAATACAACCAAATACAATTTCCTCCCAAGTCACTCCAAGTATGTTATGGAAACTTAAATGACCTCTGGTGCCATATATAGTCTCATGTGGTAATTCACAACATATGATTTGGACCCCACTAAAATATGACCAACAGGTCACACTGTAGAACTTGAAACTTGCTTAATGTACCTCTTCTCTCTGGGTCTTCACTTATATCAATTCATATAATATTCAAATCCAGGCAATCAACTTTGTGATTATTTCCAATAAATAATGACAATTTTCCAATTGTTTGATGGTGTAATTGCAACTGCCTACATTCCCAACAAGATACATAAGCCATAGGTATAGTACTTAACAGTGCCAGAGTATATGCCTACCATGGTCTCACTAACACCTATCCAGTTTTCTGACTTGTTTTTTCCTATATAAATTATGTTAATTTTCTATTTCCCAATAATATTTTTATGTGTGAATAATATCATCACACTGAATTAACAGACAAAATTCTCAAAGTATTTCAGAACAGACCAATCAATTGCATGTATTCAAGATTTTCCCAGTATCATAGTTATGTCTCATCTGACATCTCAGGTTTACATATCTAAAATTCACATTTGCATCCTAGAAGACAGGAATGGCTGTTTCATATATGGGCATAGAAGACTTGGACAACAGCTATCCTAAAATGCACCCTCCTCCATTTCCTTCTGTATCCCCTCTTGATCCTTGCCAGGAATCTGTAGTATTAGCTGCCAGAAGAACTGATAAGGGTACCTCTTTGTGAGAAAATGAACTATGGAAACTAAAGAGTCAAGGCAAGATTACTGATCAACTTTTAGCTCTGATCAGTAAAGAAAGATACCCCTGTTGAACAATATGCAAATATTGTGGTAGATGGTGTAGTTTAGGAAGGAACAACTATGAAGGACTTTTTAAATTTTTCCATCATTTTCTTATTTGAATTAGAAACAAGATTGTTTTACATGTCACTCCTAGTTCCCTCTTCCTCCCCTAATCTCCTACCACCACCACCCAAACTAAAACCCTACCTATCACATATACTTTCTGCTCCCCAGGAAGGGTGAGGCCTTACACAGTGTGTCATCAGAGTCTGTCATATCTTTGGGATCAGGCCTAGGTCCACCCCTGTGTGTCTTGGCTCAGGGAGTACCCCTCTATGTGGACTGGGCTTCCAAAGTCTACACCTATGCTAAGGATAAGAACTGAACTACTACAGGAGGTCCTGTAGATTTCTAAGGTCTCCTCATTGAAACCCACGTTCCTGGGGTCTGGATCAGTCCCATGCTGGTATCCCAGCTATCAGTCTGGGCACCAAGAGCTCCCAATTGCTCAGGTCAGCTGTTTCTGTGGATTTCACCAGCCTACTCTGGACCACCTCATTCTTCTCTGCAACTGGAATCCAGTTTAGTTCAGTGACTAGCTGTGAGTGACTGCTTCTACTTCCACAATCTCTGGATGATGGCTAAAGGATGGCATATAAAACAGTAATCAATCTTATTTTCAGGGGAAGGCATTTAAAGTATCCTGTCTTCTGTGGCTTATATTGTTATTTGGTGTCATCTTTGTAGATCTCCAGACCTTTCCCTAATGCCTGATTTTGCTATAAACCTAAAATGTCTCCCTCTATTATAGTATCTCCTTTCTTGTTTTCTTCTATGCTTCCTCCATCTCAACCTTTCTGCTCCCTCATGTCCTCCTCAGCACTGCTCTTCTCCCCTTGTCATTCTCCTAGCTCCCTCCCCCATCCTCCCTTGCTCCCAATTTGCTCAGGATAACTTGTCCCTTTCCCCTTCTCCAGGGGAAAATGTATGTCTCACTTAGGGTCCTCCTTGTTTACTAGCATCTCTGGAAGTGTGGATTGTAGGCTGGCATTTTTTGCTCTATGTGGAAAATCCACATATGAGTGAGTACATACCAAGTTTGTGTTTTTGTGATTGGGTTACCTCTCAGAATGGTTATTCTAGTTCCATCCATTTTCCTGCAAATTTCAATATTCCATTTTTTTTTTTTTTTTGGTTTTTAGAGACAGGCTTTCTCTGTGGCTTTGGAAGCTGTCCTGGAACTAGCTCTTGTAGACAAGACTGGTCTCGAACTCACAGAGATCTGCAAGCCTCTGCCTCCCAAGTGCTGGTATTAAAGGCATGCGCCAGCAATGCCCGGCCGATTCCATTGTTTTTATCAGCTGAGTAGTGCTCCATTGTATAAATGTACCACATTTGCTCTATCCATTCCTCAGTTGAGGGGCATCTAGGTTGCTTCCAGTTTCTGGCTATTACAAATAGTGCTGCTATGAACAATGCTGAACAGATGTCCTGGTTGTTTGGATGAGCTTCTTTTGTGTATATGCCTAAGAGTGGGATTGATGGATATTGTGTTAGACTGATTTCCATATTCCTGAGGAGTCACCATAGTGAATTTCAAAGTGTTTGTACAAGTTGGCACTCCCAAATGCAGTGGAGGAATATTCCCCTTTCTCAAATTCTCTCCAGCATGAACTCTCATTGGTGTTTTTGATTTTGTCCATTCTAACATCAGAAAGATGGTATCTCACCGTTGTTTTTATTTGCATTTCCGATGGCTAAGAATGTTGAACTCTTTCTTATATGCCTTTCAGCCATTTTAGATTCCTCTATTGAGAATTGTCTACTTAGTTCTGTACCCCACTTTTTAATTGGTATTTTGGAGAATTGCTTCTTGAATTCTTTTGTATTTTGGAGACCAGCCCTCTGTCAGAAGTGGGATTGGTGAATATCTTTTCCCAGTCTGTGGGCTGCCTTTTTATCTTACTGACTGTGTCCTTAGCCTTAAAGAAGCATCTCAGTTTCAAGAGATCCCATTTATTAATTGTTGATCTTAGTGTCTGTGCCACTGGTGTAATGTTCAGGAAGTGGTCTCCTGTTACAATTAATTCAAGGGTATTTCCCACTTTGTCTTCTAATAGGTTCAGTGTGGCTGGATTTATGGTGAGAACTTTGATCCATTTGGACTTAAGTTTTGTGCATGGTGATAGGCATGGTTATATCTGCAGTCTTCTACATGCCAGCATCCAGTTTTGCCAGGAAAATATGTTAGTCATGCTTTCTTTATTCCATCATACAAATTTATCTTCATTGTCAAAATCAAGTTTTTGTAGGTGTGTGTGTGTGTGTGTGTGTGTGTGTGTGTGTGTGTGTGTGTGTGTGTTAATATCAGGGTTTTCAACTCTATTCCATTGGACTAGCTGTCTATTTTTGTGCCAATACCAAGCTGTTTTCAGGACTATAGCTCTGTAATAGAGCTTGAATTCAGGGATGTGATGCCTCCAGAAGTTCCTTTATTGTACAAGGGTTTTTTTTGGCTATCCTGGATCTTTTGTTTCTCCATATAATGTTGAAAATTGCTCTTTCAATGTCTGTGAACAATTTTGTTCTGATTTTCATGGGGATTGCATTGAATCTGTAGATTGCTTTTAGCATGATTGCCATTTTTGCTATGTTTATTCTGCTTATCCAAGAACATGAGAGACTTTCCATTTTCTAGCATCTTCTAGAACTTTTATGTTTGAAATGTTATATACGGACATCACACCTTTACCAGTCTGTCTCTTACCCCTGACCTAATTCTGAGAGTCATCCAAAGCACTGCAACAGAATACCAGCTGCAACTTTGCATACCCTCTGGGAATACCTGCTATGGATCCTACAGACCACCCCACACTGCCCTTCCCTTCTGTACTCATCTGTGTGTCCCACCAACAAATTTGACAGGTACCCCCTGATCAACCACAAGCAAGCCTGCCAGAAGACCAGGTTGACTGGTCTCTCTATTATCCCAGTCCAAACTCTCAAGGTCAATCCTACATCCCCTCCCTAGGTCCACAGCCACTTTGGATTTCTCATACTATCTTCCTCCATCTCCCTTTCCAACATACCCCTAAAGCAGAAAATACCCCCATGCTTCCTCTGCATCTTGAACGCACAAGGCTCAAAGGCTACTCAGACAGGCAACACTTAGAAAATACATGCAGAAAATGCATTAAACTACAAAACCAGGAAATAAAACTCCTACCTTACCAAAAAAAACCTCAAAATTCAGCTCATGGACCTATAATCACCCCAAAACCAGATGTGTATATGACAGCAACAAAACATAAACAATAAAAGTCAGGTACTATGTGACCACCAGAGACCAGCTATCCTAACACAGCAGGCTGTAAATGCTCTCATAGAGATGACACACAAGAAAGGCACCTTAAAGCTAACTGTATGAAGATGAAAAGGTATTTGAAGAGAAAGTGAATAAATTCCTCAGGGAAAATATATAAGAACAATTCAAGGAAATGAACACATCCCTTAAGAAAAACCAAGGAAAAGAAAAAAATTGAAGAAAACTAATAAAATTATTCGTTTCCCAAAATGGAAATAGAAGCAATAAGGAAAACACAAGCTGTGTAAACCCTGGAAACTAAATACTTAGGAATGAAAGCAGCAACTACAGAGATAAGCTTCACAAAGAGAATAAAAGCTAAAGAATAGAGAAGCTCAGGAATGGAGATATAATAGAAGAAATAGATACATGGGTAAAATAAAATGTTAAAACTAAAAAGTTCCTGACACAACACAACCAGGAAATCAGGGGCACTATGAAAAGAGCAAACTCATGCATAATAGAAATGGAGGGAGGGGAAGAATTCAGCTCAAAGGCCCAGCAAATATTTTGAACAAAGCCATAGAAGAAAAGTTCCTAATCCAAATGTAGACATGTGTAAAAATGTACAAGAAACATACAGAATACCACAGGGATAGGAAAAGAAAAGAAAGTCCCCCCAACACATAATAATCAAAACACTAGAAAGAACAAAGAAATAATATTAAGGTATAAAGGAAAACAACTAAGTAACATATTAAGGTAGATCTACTAGAATTATACCTAACTTCTCTCTGGAGACTCTAAAAGCCAAAAGGGCCTAGACAGATATCTTGGAGACTGAAAGAGACCAGAGATGCCAGCCCAGATTGCCACACCCTGCAAACTTTCCATCATCATGAAAAAGACAAGATAAGATAGTCCATGTTAAAGTCATATTTAAACAATATCTCACTAATATTCCAGCCCTACAGATGACACTAGAAGGAAATATCCAAACCAAGGAAGTTAACTAAACCAATGAAAGAATCTCACATCAGCAAAAACAAAGGAATGGGAACACCACAGACACACACACACACACACACACACACACACACACACACGCCGTCCACATCATCATCATAATAATCCCATAAATGACAATAAAGTGAAAGGAATTACCAGTCATTGTTCATTGATATCTCTCAATAACAATGAACTCATCCGTATTACAAAAGACAGGTTAATGGAATGGATGCAGTGACATTGACACATGCAAACATAGGGGTTATCATAGCAACCAAAGACTTCATTTTGGGTGGATTATGAATATACACTCAGTGCACCTAGCAGCCTAGACTCTTTCCAAAAAATATAATTGGCAATATATCTACACTGAAAAATGCAATGAACAACCTACTAGCAACTGGAAGAACTAAAAGCCTTATCTGTTCGAACAGTACAATAGATCCCTCATTCCTGTAGAGACCTCCAAACATGGACAGATTCTATGCAGTCTTACCCTGGTTATGTCTGGTTATGTGGTTTTTGCAGCCTAAATTAGTTTTGATCATAAGGGTATGTCTGTGCTGGAATCAATTAATGGTCATTTTGCCTCTGTAATTTGGTCCTTGAGATACATAAATATTTAATACACCTGTGCTGGAAGAGAATCCTTGTCCTTGTAATCAACACCATGACAGAGTTTGTGTTTAGTAACTAAAGGAAAGTGACACTGTTGCTCTAAAAGTTTTCAATAGTGTTGCCCCATTTCAAGTATTATTGTTCTTCTAAATTAGCTTGAATGTACAGTAGAACATTGAAGGGCAGACTTGTCGGGTGTCTTAGAAACAAATCAGATCATGAGGATAATAAATGTATTAAGATTTTAATATTTCAAGTCACATTATTCGCTTCACTAAATGTAGAAATGTCATCTCTGTATAGAGACCACACAAATTTTAGTCTTTAGGTAGGTTCTAAAATCCTAATATACATGAGAAAGGAACACAGTATCAAATAAAAACATAGGAAGGAAGAAGAACCTATGTTGCAAAACTAGAAGACAAAAGGGAGCTGGATATATTCATTTACATTTACTAACATTGAGTTTTAAAAACTGAAAAAAAGAAATTAAGGTTATTGCATAATATTAAATAGTGAATTTCAATGAAGCATTCTTCTCAACTGGCTGTGATGCTAAATAATTTTCTACAAGTGAGACAATGAACTTTGATTCAGTGTTATTTCAATTGTTCCAGATTGATGAGTGACCTTCACATACCATCATCCTGTTATAGAAGCAGTGACAATGTTGTAGCATTTGACTTGCCTGGAAATGGATCCCACTTGACAAAGGACTAGTGGTCCAGAGCTCTCAGCTCCAAATGCTTATCCTTTTTTCTCCAACTTATCACACATATGCAGTATGTTGTCATCCTCATGCAACAAATTACACTATTTTTTCATCTTAGCCATCACATGCAAGCCTTCCAAACTTGTTGGTGGAGCATCTCCTTAAGTGGTCTATTTGATCTCTCAACAGCTTGTCCAGTTGGATTGTGTTGTATAACTGTAACATGCTTTATGATATAATATTTGAAAAACTGTTCCAATTTTGTGGAGACATATGCTGGAGCATTGTCAATTTTTATTTGTGCAGGTATAGCCATAACTGCCATCACATCTAGCAGGTAGGTAATAACAGAATAATCTTTTTCAGAGTTGGAATCCTGAGAATGTGTCTATGGTATAATGCACATATTTCAAATTTCCAAATTCTGCAAAGTGAAAGACATCTATCAGCCAAATCTCATTTCTCAGAATGCCCTTAGGATTACAACCTGCTGGCAATGAAGTTTGGTTATAAAAGGAACTGGTAGGACAGTTTCTCACTATCTCCTTGGCTTGTTGCCAAGTGATGGAGAAGTCCTTTTTCAAACCATTGCTATTTACATGATGTTTCTTATGAAATTCTCAGGCTTCTAGCACACTTCCAATTAATAAACAATCAACCTCATCATTGCCTTGTCCTAGTGGGCCTGGCACACCCGTATGGGATCTGATATGTGTAATGTATATAGGATTACTTCTGATTCTGATTGTTTCCTGTAATTGTAGAAACATTGAAATTAATTATTTATTGTCAGGAATGAATTATGCAGTCTCAGTATGAAACACGATTCTCTCTGCATATTGAGAATCAGTAACTATATTAAGAGGTTACGTAAAATCCATGAGTACACTGAAAATTGCATAAAATTCTACCTTCTGTACAGATATATATGGACTTTGAACTACTTTACTTACCTCACCTGCTTTATAACCTGCCTTACCTGATTTGTTGGCATCAGTGTAGAAGGTAAGAACTCCAGAAATGGGAGTTTTTCTTACAATACATGGAAGAATCCAGACTGTCTTTTTATGAATTTAATTCTGTCAGTTTTGGGATAATTGTTGCTAATCATTTCCAAAACGTCAGTTAGTGCTATTTGCCAATATTCATTATCTTTCCAAATGGAGGAAATTTTCTCATTAGTTAAAGGTACTATAATTTCTGCTGGATCTTTTTCAGTCAGTTGATGAAATCATAATTCACCCTTAAAAATCAAATCAAAATCATATATATATATATATATATATGTATGTATGTATTTAACTTTTTATTCTGTTTATTTGGCACAAATATCGACTCCAATATGGTGTCTTCCCTCTGCATCAGAATCCCTGAAGGATATTCTCTGGATGGCAAGAAAAGCAGAAAACAGTCTAAATCAATGTTTATCCGATCTGCTTGTGTATCCATTATTCTGTTTTCTACCCATTGTAATTCTTTGTCTGCCTCAGTGAAAAATATTCTTGGACTATTTAGATCCTTATTACATTTAAGGTCCATTTTCAAATGCTTTAAGTCATGTCCTTCCACACCAATACTTGTCTGGAGTTGAGAAATTTCACCTAATGATTTCTGAAGCGATTTAAGAGTTTGGTAACAATGTCTCCAAATTTGTACCTTCTATGGCCTTATTCTTTGTAAGTCTATCTTGTAACCTAAATATGTAATAGAATCTCCTCTTTGTATCTTTTCTGGGGCAATCTGTAATTCCCAACATGGCAGAACTTCTTCACCATTTCAAACATATGTTCCAAAGTTTCCTTATTAGAATCTGAGAAAAGAATGTCATCCAGGTAATGATAAACAAGAGATTGTGAAAATTTCTAATGAATTATTTCCAAAGGCTGACATACAAACTGCTGACACAAAGTAGGACTATTTAGTATTCCTTGTGGCAATATCCTCCACTGACATCTCCTAACTGTCTGTGAATTATTAAGAGAAGGTACAATAAATGCAAATTTTTCTCTATCATATTCCTGTAATGGTATTGTGAAAAAGAAAAAAAAAACAGTCTTTTGGATCGATGACTATGATTGGGCATCCTTTAGGTATCAAGAAAGGCAACAGCATTCCAGGCCACAGAGATCCCATTGGTTGAATTACATTATTTATGGCTCTCAGGTATATTAGCATAACCCACTTACTTGGCTTCTTTTTGATAACAAATACAGGAGAATTCAATGGGACAGTAGATTTCTCTATGTGTCCAGCCTCTAGCTGTTCCTGTACCAACTTTTCTAAACCTCTAGCTTCTCAGAGGTCATAGGCCATTGTCCTACTCAAACAGGTTCATCTGTAAGCGACTTCAATGTCAAGGACCTTGTCTCATCTGAAGGTCTATCATTTGTACCTAGTTTCTGTACAGCCTGGATGGCTAGTAACCATTTTCTACAGCAGATCTTTTCTACTATCTAAAGATTGTACATAATTTGTATCCAACACTGGAGGAATATTAATCTGAGTATTCCATTGCTATAGATAGAGTTCCAATTCCTAAAAATTGTACATTCACCTCTCTAAGAGTCCATTCCTGAGGCCAAGACTTTTCGGTAATAATAGTCACATCAACTCCAAGTGTCAACTAAGCCAGTAATAACTTTATAATTAATTCTCATTTTCAACTGAGTCCTTTTATTGTTAAGAGAAGTTTGCCAAAATATCTGTTTCTCATTTTGTCCAGTCACATTTGATTATTCATCACTAGCCAAATTACCATCTAGAACAGTATTATTTTTCACAATAGGCAAAGAACTGTCTATTCATCCTGTGAGAGATTGTCTTACACTGCTACTGGGAATGACAGGACCTTTCTCGATGTGTGGCCCTTCTTGAGCCCCCCATCAGTGTTTACCAGACTTAACGGGATTCCTTGCATGTCCCTGGTTCATCTACATTAATTTGTCCACTGTCTGCCCTTACCACATCTTCTACACAATCCAGAAGGCAGTGGCCTTCTGTATGAAGCATTGTTAGAATTCCTTTGTCTAAAATTTCTCTTAATATGTCCCACTCTACCACAGCTGAAACATGTAGGTTCCTGGTGCCTTCATGGTGTCCTGAGGAAGGCTCTTCCTACCCAAGGCTCTGCTTCATAGTAGTGATACACTCTGTACTCTAGGTACCCATGTTGACCTCTATAAGGAGCCTTAGAGAAATGTCCAAAATATGCAAAGATGACCCCAAATAATAATCTAAGCAATAATGGAGAGGCAATCTTAAATACTCTTTCCCAAAATTGAGATTGATGACTAACTTATATGCCATCCTAGAGATTTCATCCAGTAGCTGATGTATGCAGAAGAAGAGACCCACAGCTAAGCACTGAGCTAAATTCCTGGAATGTAGCTGGAGAAACAGAGGAGTGATGATGAAAGGGTCAAAACCAGGCTGGGGAAACCCACAGAAGCTGCTGACCTAGGAACAAGGATTGATCCAGGCCTCCTGAAACTGTCACTTTGAATGCCTGCCCAGTCTATGGGGCATATGGTAGTGGAACAGTATTTGTCCCTTGTGTACAAATAGACATTGGGAGCCCATTCCCCATAGAGGGATACTCTCTCAGCCTAGACACATGGGAGAGGACCTAGGCCCTGCCCCAAATAATGTGACAGACTTTAATGATCCCCCATGGAAGGCCTCACCCTTTCTATGAAGCAGAAGTGGCATGGGAGTCAGTGCAAGGCAGGATGGGAGGGTCAAACACTAGGATTGATATATGAAATAAGTTTGTTTCTAATTTAAATTACATAAGCAAATAAATTAAAAAACAAAGAGTTGTTCATGAGTTGAGACACCAGTACAAAAATCTGGTATTCCAAAGCTAGAACAAATGATCCATATCATTCCTGATGGATTATCTATTTACTTAATCTCCTTATAAGTTGGTACTATGAGACAGAGAGTTTAAACTAGAAGAAACAATTAAATTGTCTGTTAGACACATAATATATAGCATATTTTCATACATAAAATATTTTCTACTAACCGAGGAGACATTTTGCATTGTGGGGCTATACTGCCATCTACAATACTAGATTTCTATGAAGTTTCATCTGATGTAAATGATCATGAGCTGTTTTGTTTTAAATACATTGTCAGGAAAGCAGACCACATCCCTGGTGACCTGCCAAAACTAAAACAGAAGTAGAAAGCTTCTAAGCCCATACTGTTCTTTGGAAGACTCATAATGTACTTATCTTGCTTTATAGTTTCTATAGTTCCATTTCTGTCTAACTGTTCTTGTTAACTGAAATATATCAATCCATAATATAATTGCTCACCACTACAATGAGAGCACAAATACAGAGGGTGGTCACTAGCAAGCTAATAAAGACTTTCCATTGGCCTAAACCTATGTACTAGAAATCTTCTCTGTTGAATATCCCACATAGTATGTAGCTCACAACCACCTGCAGTTCCAGTTGCAGGAGATACAGTGCTGTCTGCTGGCATCCGTGGGTACTTGCACATGTGTTCATAAAAACACAGACATATGTGCACATAAATTAAAAGATAACATATATTGGAAATTAATTCACTTTAAAAGATAATCCATTCTCCAATTGGGCGTTCTTAAATTCTTCATTAAAAAATCAATTGGCAGTATACTTCTACTAATCTACTCTATTGGTCTATCTGTTTTATGCCAGCATAGTACTGTTTTACTAGCTACCACTTTGCACCATGTTTAAAGATAAGGCACACCAAGTCTCTTGGCTTGTTATTTATGCTAAAAATTACGTTGGACAAGCAGAGTATTTTGTGATTGCATATGATTTCATATTGTCTTAACAATTCCCATGAATATTGTCTTTGTTACTTTGATAGAAAATTCATTGAATTTATAACTCCCAAAGGATAGTACATACATTTTTGATAGGATTGATTCCTCTAATCTGTGAACACAGATGCCTATTCTCTATCTTCATGCTTTAAAATTTTTGATGAGGGTTTTATACTTCTAAAGGTATAGGCACAAGTTGTTTGATTTGTAAACTTAACACAAGCTGGGCTCATCCAGGAAAGAAGAGGCTAAGCTAAAGTTGTGCTTACATTACATTGGCCTAAGGGCAAGTCCATTGGATATTTTCTTGAGTGATAATTGATGTGGGAGGACCTGGCCAATGAGAAGTGGTGCAATATCTGGGCAGATGGCCCTGCAATCCACAAAGGAATAAAACTGAGGAAGCTATTAACAGTGAGTTCTAAGAAGCAGCATTCCAGCATAGACTCTGCATAAGTTCCTTGCTCCAGTTTCTGGCTTGATTTATTGCCCTAAATTCCCTCAATGATGGACTGTAAGCATGACAGGTATACCAAATAAATCTTTCCTCTCCAAAATGATTTGGCCAGTATTTTATTACATGAACACAAATAAACTAGAACAAGACATCTTAAACCTTTGCTTAAATATATTTCTAAGTCTAATTCCTCTAACCTTCCCTTCACCCCCTTTTATGAATCCTGTAGTTTTTATTTTTTAATTTCTTTTTTCAGTTTATCACTGTTGTCACATTGCAATGCTCTGAATATTTTTACATGTTTATTATGAATTCTAAAATGACTCCTAATTCACTGAAACACATACCAAATGGTCAGATGAGAGTATGCTGGATTTCTTTTCTCTTGAAAGTGCTACATGTCAACATTTATTGTCTCGAGGTGAGAGAATTAAACATTTTCCTTGGCCTGATATGTCAAATAAGCTCTTAGACCAAAGATGAAGTTTCTGTTTTTGTTCCTTAATGTACCATCAGTGCATTGTGGATACCCTCTCAGTTTTTTTTAATGTATTTTATAGACTTTGGTTCCCGCAGTGAGGAATATTTAATAAGTTACTGAAACAAATAATATGTAAGAAATCAAAGCATAGTGATAGAAATGTAGACTGTCTCTCCTTATTAAGTAATAAACACTTAATGATTCAAATAAGCAACAACAACCACCATGTCTTGGTATTCATTTTCCAGAAAAAAAGGGATAGAATGAAACACAGGTCTACTATATGCAAATATACCCCAAGATGGTAAAAAATGTGACCAAAAATGCCACTTTAGATATTTCAGTGAAAATTGGTGCTATTAATTTAGACTCTGTGAGGCAGAACATTATGATGATGTAACCAGATGGTAGATACTATTAAAGATATGGCATACAAGAAGCAGGGAGCAAAGGACTCAATCAGATAAGATACATCTCCCAAGAAAAATCAGCCAATGCAGAAAAATGATGCTCAACCTAAGCCCAGTCTTGTACATTTCAACAGCTCTCCATGATGCTTTCATGTAATAAAATAATTAAAGGATGACTAATAATTATGTCAGATTTCTCATGATCTGATAATCACTGGAAAAGGCCTTGGAGTAATTTTGTAAATGTATTGACTGATAATATTTATCTTTCTCTTGCTATCTGTAGAGTTGCTCAATAGAGATCTTCCCTAAAATTTCAAGTGAAATAGGAATTCCACCATCTATTAGCCCATTTGGTAAACCATATAAGACAAGGACTGAGCCTCTTCTCGGGTATGTGACATGAGGATTTAGGCATCAGCAGTGTATCCTTGAACTTTTCAGACCTTTCCAAGGATCACATGGTTAGGCAGTTTATTCCCTCTATTGTGATATATGCACACTGAATGCTGGCAGAGGACCACAGAGCGAAGGATTAATATGCAGATAACTGGATACTTTTAAACAAAACTATTTCTTGATATATAAGCAGTCTTAGCACATAAACCGAGAAGAAGCAGCAGCTGGGACAGCATAGCCTACAGCTTCTGTTTCCTATGTGGTTTATGTCATGGTTTGTATCACTCTGGGAGGAGTACTGTAATGCTGTAGACAAAAGCAAATTCCAGCATCTTCAGGTTCCATGCTGTTGAGGCTTAGAGTGAAACTTCTCCCAGAATATTGGCCACTGAAACTTGATGGGACACCAGAATGTAAACTATTTCCATAATATATCAAGAGTGTAGGAGATTGTCCTGATTTCTGCTGGTACCAACTAATGTCATTGCTAATGCTCTGACTTTGCCACTCAATTGATGGTCACTTTGTCTCCTAGAGATGCTGAGAGGAGGGATGGAGATTGTGGCACTTGAGTGTCACATCTGGCACCTGAGAGTAGAAAAACAAACAAACAAAAAGATCACACAATTAACAATGTTCAGTAGGAATTTCCTGATTAGTAAAGAAGTAAAGGATATGATATGCTTGGCTGAATAAATTTTCTGTCCTGTACAATTTACTTGAAAGCCACAGTAGTAAAATTACCAGTGTCTAAACAGGAAACTTCATGGCCATGCTGGGTTCTGACTGGGACTGACACCTGCAGGGACTGTGAGCAGTCACCTATGTAATCTGTCAGTTAAGGGGTATTTATTCTGGTCTCATGCAAATCAGTAAAGTCTGTCAGGCCTATGGACAACTGCAGCATGTGCTCAGCTCAGTAGCACAGGAAGTACCAGTCTACAGAAACCCTCTATCTCTCCTGAGAGACACACACTTCCTGCTGAAAAAGCATTCCCCACTAGGGACTTGTCTTATTTAGTTTAGTCTTCCTTTCTTAATCCCTGGATGAGAATTATGCTTTTATTTCTAATGTAAGAAAGACAAATAGAGATTCATTTCTTTTGAAGTTGCAAGAAATATCAGTTGAGGCCAAAGTGTTTTCTTTTTTCTTCATGGGGATTTTGAGTAATAAATCATCAGGATGAACAATGGACAGAGATACAACTTTGACTGAAAATTAGATGTGTAGAATAGAACAAAGGGAAGCCAATATGTATGTATATGCTTATCCTTGATTTTAAGATGAGGAAATGTAAAAAACAATCCTATGATAACATAGTTTAATGAGCTATAGGGATGGGACTAGATACTGAGTGTAATAACTAAATTGTCACCCTCAGGTTAAGGTTGTCCTCTATGTCTCCAGGCCATTTTCACTCAGCCAATTTAAGCAACTTACTTGTTCTCTGCCTTTTGCGGGTCTCTGGCATGTCTCTTTCTCTAAGAACACTAAACACTTCCCAGAGCAGTGTCTCCTACACTAGGGGATGACCATTTATGACCTTTCTTACTCAAGCTTTCCACTGTCAAAAGCAGAGAGAGGTTCTGCAGACTGAGTCAATCCTTGAAATCATTCTCATCTACAACCCCAGAATTCCACATCAAATATCTCTTTTAGGTTTACACAGGAAGTTAGTTTTATATCAACCTGACACTAGCTAGTCCTCTGAGAGGAGGAAACTTCAACTTGAAATATGTCTTCATAAGACAATGCTATATAAAATGCTATATACAATGTTTCCTTCTAATTGATGCAGTAGAGTTCAGCTTATTGTAGGTAAGGCCAAACCTGAACTTGTGGTCCTGGGTTCCATAAGAAAATAGGCTGAGACCAGGCGTTGGTGACAAACCTTTAATCCCAGCACTCGAGAGGCAGAGGTAGGTGGATCTCTGTGAGTATGAGGCCAGCCTGTTCTCCAAAGTGAGTGCCAGGATAGGCTCCAAAGCTAGCCAGAGAAACCCTGTCTTAAAAAAACAAAAAAGAAAAAAGAAATAAAGCAGGGTGAGTGTGCATAAGGCCTAAAGCCATCCAATTAGGTTTTTATTTAACTTCTCATGATTGTTCTACTTTGGCTTAAACCTTTTAACAAGAAATATATATATATATATTTGATCCATTTATATTCAATGAGTTTAGGATTCCCCCATGCATCTGAAAGACAATGCAAATTTTTTGCAATAGGATATAGAGCTGATGTTTACTTTAGCATCAAGTCAGAAGAAGCATGGAGGAAGATCAACAGAGTCCAGGGTTCCCAGGGCAAGCAGCAGAGAAGATTCCATAGTAAAAGGAATTTTAAGAAACTCACACTGTTTTATTTGTCCAGGGGTGTTGTATGTCTGTGGCATTTAACATGATATAGTTTGTACAGTGACAGTTCTGTGTTCTTGGGAGAAATCTACATCAACTCTAGTTTTTCCAACCAGATTCATTGTGATATGATAATGCTGTGCGCTGCCTACAGCATAAGAGTATAAACATGAAAAGCACATGGGCATACAGTGTCTTCATGCTGCAGTCTCTGTTCTGGTCATCTGGAAGAGAGTCTGTACATGAATGTGACATCTGTCATCCATAAGAAAAATACACCCTCATGTGGAACACCTTTGTTCCTACCATTCGCAGTAGCAAGTCTTGAAATTCAAAGCCAGTGGTGGCTATGAAACTCCCTATTATGAAGAATCCATGTGGCCCTGCGATGGAGTGGTGTCATTTGCTTTGCAGGGTGCTATTTGTTTTCCCAGAATACTGAGAGTCATGACCACAATTTCACAAAAGCAAATGCAGTTTATGCTGAGGAATTATAAATAATCACTCTTAGGTATTGAGCTGGGATTGAGGGCAGTAGGTAGGCATTGTCTGTAAACTATCAGAAACAGTGGAAATCCACAGCAGAGTTGAATGCTCCACAATAAAGAGAATTTACCCTAACATCATTTGGAGGCTCTAGAACCAAGATCAGAAAATATGCACAGTCTTCTAAAGCTGACTTGGGGGACCAGCCTCCAGTCAGCACCTGGAAAATTAAGAAAATTCCATGAGTAAAAAATACTAAATTAAAAAAAATAACAAAAAAGAAAATCCAACAATTCAGCAATAGCTTACAAAATTCTTACCTTTTTATAGAAAAGATTTTGTCTATCTTGGGGGGGGAAATAAACACAGATGCTTCTTTATGGTACATTTCTCTTTACTTCATCTTGAAAAAAAATCCTGTCTGAAAAGTTTCCCTTGCTCTCTCTTCTCTCTCTGTACTCCACTGCTGCCCTTTTCATCACTACTCCTTTACTCTCTGCCTCACCACTCTGCTCTGCATACTCTTCTCACACAGACTGACTCAGGACCATCATATGTTACATTTTTAGGAACCAGTCCATTCTCACAACCCAAGACAAGTCATGTAGTTTCTTTTAGGCTTGGGCTGTGACATTTCAAAATAATTAGACAAAAGATTCAAATGCATTCAATGAAAAAGAATAGATCTAAGGGGAAAGCGTTCCATGCAAATATGTTTAAAGAGTTGTTTTTGTGGCAAAGAAGACATAAAATTGTGATATTTTGCTTTTTAAGATTTGGGGGGGTGGAATAAACATGTGCCAAGAGGAACAAATAAAAATTAGACTAAATATGACAGTGCATATGAATCTTCCAATGACAATAAGATTCATCCAAAACTGCAAATCTTCAAGGAAGTGAATAGAAAGATTATTAATAACAGATAAATCAATACACTTGTGATTGGTAGTACTATAAACTTTCCATATCATATATATATCACCTTGTTTCCAAATTAATAACAATAACATTTCAAGTTTCCATAGAAGTAATTTTCTTGAATTTGAATTCAACTCATAGTATTCATAACACTAACTTCACATAGTTAACAGTTGTAGAGAGAAAAATAAACAAATAATATTTTTTTTAGAAATAAAAGAATCCACACTTCCAAAACAAGAAAATCAAATGTGGTACATGAATTAAGTAAGCATCACCAACAATAATCCCTTAATGATACTGAGAAATACAAAGAGAGAAAGAGAGGGAGTTGGGTGGTGGCTGAAACAAGACACATGTCTGCAGATAATCTGATTTACGTGGTCCCAAATGATTTGGGAAGGGCTGGGTGAAATTAAATGTTACAGAAATGAGGAGTGAAAATGCAACATTAAGTCCTTCTAAGAAGGGAGGTACTGCAGAAAAAAGCTTACAACAGGAGAGGCCAGATCATCTTAAATTGATCCAGACCTCAGCAAACACGAAACCCATTAACTTTCAGATTTGGTTCCAGATAACATTACTACCACTCTTAGAAATGTGTGGGACAAAAGTTCTTGTATAAACCTTGAATAGGGCCCTATGGCCATCTTGATCATGCTTTGGGCTCTCTTCATAAAAGGGGGCATCAGGTGGCTGTTACTATGTCCTCACTAAACCCTTTCCTAAGGTTCTGAAGCATTGACAGCTAAGATTACTGGGGTCATCTCCTTTAATTGTACTTTAGCTGTTCTTAACACAGTGAGAAACTGAGTCAGTAGCATGCCCTAAACAAGTGTGTCACTCACAGACACACCATCATCCAAACTGGAGGACTCTTTCACACTCAGGTTAAGAGGACTTGGTTTAGATGCCCCTCCATTTTAGTGGGATGTTTCAACACTTTGTGAACACTGAATTTGTGTTAGTTAAAGAAAACGTTGTGTCACAAGATGGAGCTAGCAACTAGTTGAAAGTATGTAATTATAGAGAGTCAGAGGGACTCCAGAAAATGGATAGAAAATGCTCAGGAAGTAGTATTGAAGGACTTGTGAATTTGGATATCTTTGGGGGTTTAGTATCATGGAAAAATATCTCTTGCTTTTTGCTGGGTAAGGAAGAAGTTGGCTAGTTCCTTCTCTGGTCTTTTTAGCTAGCAGGTTTTCACACCACCATATGACTCCCAGGTATTTATTGGTAAAATAGAAAAATAGAGATTTACTTAATCTAGCAACCATCACCAAATCAAAAACAAACAAGAATGAACAATGGTCATTAATATTCATCAACATTAATGGTCTTAACTTGCCTATCAAAAGAAACAGATTAGCAGAATGGATAAGAAGACAGAATCCATCCTTCTGCAGCATAAAAGAAACACATCTCAAATACAACGACAGATGGTACCTAAGAATTAAAGGTTGGGGAATGATTTTCCAATCAAATGGACCCAAGAAACAAGCATGGATAGCAATCCTAATATCCTCAAATTGGACTTTAAACTAAAATCAATCAAAAAGGATGAAGGAAATCACTTCTTACTCATCACAGGAGAAATCCTTCAAGACAAAGTCACAATTCTGAACAATTATGCCCAAATAAAAAGGCATCCATGTTCATAAAAGAAAAATTATTAACATTCAAATCACACATAAAACAACACACACTTATAGTGGGAGCCTTCAACAGCCCACTCTCACCACTGGACAGGAACATCAGAAAAAAACTTAACAAAGAAACAAAGGAACTAATTGAAGTTATGGCCCAATTGGACTTAACAGATATCTATAGAACATTCCATCCAAACACAAAATTATTTACCTTCTCAGCACCACAAGGAACGTTCACTAAAATCGACTACATGCATACTTGGCAATATAACAAACCTCAACAGGTACAGAATCTAAAATAACCCACTGTATCTTATGAGACCGCCATGCTTTAAAGTTACAATTCAATAATAATACAAATTACAGAAAACCTACAACCTAATGGAAAATAAGTAACACCCAATTGCACATTTCCTGGGTTGAGGAAGAAATAAAAGAGAAATTAAAGATTTCCTAGAATTCAATGAGAATGTGGATACAACATACCCACACCTATGTTACACTATGAAAACAGTACTAAGAGAAAAGATCATAGCGCTAAGTGCACACGTGAAGAAACAGGAGGATAATCACACTAGAGAATTAACAGCACAAATGAAGCTTTAGAAAACAAAGAAGCCAATTCACCCCAGAGGAGGAGATGGCAGGAAATAATCAAATTGGAGCCTGAAATCAAGAAAATGGAAACTAGGAGAACCATACAAAGAATGAATATAATGAAGAATTGGTTTTCAAGAAAATCAACAAGATAGAAAAACCTTTATCCAAGCTTACTAAACAGTAGAGAGTGAACATGAAAATTAATAAAAACAGGAATGAAAAGAGGGACATAAAACAGACACAGAGGAAATCTAGAGAATCATCAGGTCATACTTCAAAAATCTATACTCCTCAAAATTCAACAATCTAAAGGAAATGGACAATTTTCTGGAAAGATTTCACTTACCAAAATCAAATCAATAACAAATAAGCAATATAAACAGACCTACAACCCCTAATGAAATTGAAGCAGTCCTCAGAAATCTCCCAACCAAAAAATGCTCAGGGACATATGGTTTCAGTGCAGACTTCTACCAGAAATTCAAGGTAGAGCTAATACCAATTCTCCTCAAAGTATTCCACACAATAGAAGCAGAAGGGTCATTGCCAAACTCTTTTTATGAGGCTTCAATTACCTTGATAACCAAGCCACACAAAGACACAACTAAGGAAGAGAACTACAGAACAATAGCCCTCATGAACATTGATGTAAAAATTCTCAATAAAATCCTGGCATATCAAATCCAAGAACATATCAGAGAAATCATCCACCATGATCAAGTAGGCTTCATGCCAGGGATGCAAGGATGGTTCAACATATGAATATCCATCAATGTAATCCACCATATAAATAGCCTTAGGAAAAAAACCCATATGATCATATCACTAGATGCCAAAGCCTTTGACAAAACCCAACACAAATTCATGATAAAGGTTTTGGAGAAATCAAGGATAACAGGAACATACCTCAACACAATAAAAACAATACACAGCAAGCCAATAGCCAACATCAAATTAAATGGAGAGAAACTCAATGTAATTTCTCTAAAATCAGGAACAATGAAAGGCTGTACACTTTCTCCATACCTCTTTAATATTGTCCTTGAAATTCTAGCTAGAGCAACAAGAAAACAAAAGAATATCAAGGGAATACAAATCAGAAAGGAAGAAGTTAAACTCTCACTATTTGCAGATGATATGATAGTCTACATAAGTGACCTGAGAAACTCTACCAGGGAACTCCTAAAGCTGATAAACACCTTCAGCAAAGAGGCAGGATACAAGATTAACTCAAAAAAATATGTAGATCTACTATATACCAATGACACATTGGTAGAGAATGAAATCAGAGAAACATCACCCTTTACAATTGCCACAAACAAGAAAAAATACCTTGGAGTAACAGTAATCAAATTTGAAAGACTTGTACTGTAAGAATTTTGAGTCTCTAAAGAAAGAAATGAAAGTAGATACCAGAAAATGGAAAGAACTCGCATGGTCTTGGATAGGTAGGATCAATATAGTAAAAATTGCAATCTTGTCAAAAATCAATCTACAGATTCAAAGCAATCTCCATCAAAATCCCAACACAATTCTTCACAGACCTTGAAAGAAAAATTCTCAAATTTATATGGAGAAACAAAAGACCCAGGATAGACAAACAACCTTGTACAATAAAGGAGCTTCTGGAGGCAGCAGCATCCATGAGTACAAGCTCTATTAGAGAGCTATAGTACTGAAAACAGCTTGGTATTGTCACAAAAATAGTAGACAGTTAGACCAATGGAATAGAGTTGAAAACCCTGATATTAGCCCACACACCAAGAACACCTGATTTTTGACAATCAATCCAAATTTATACATTGGAACAAAAGTGAACATATTAACAAATGGTGCTGTCATAACTGATGCGGACATGTAGAAGACTACAGAAAGACCCAAGCCTATCACCATGCACAAAACCTAAGTCAAAATGAATCAAAGACCTCAACAAAAACCCAGCCACACTAACCCTATTAGAAGACAAAGTGGGAAATAACCTTTAATTAATTGGTACAGGAGAATGCTTCCTGAACATTACCCCAGTAACACAGACATTGAGATCAACAATTGATACATGGGACCACCTGAAACTGAGAAGCTTCTGTAAGACATAGGACACAGTCAGCAAGACAAAACTGCAGCCCACAGACTGGAAAAAGATATTCACCAACCCCACATCTGACAGAAGACTGATGTCAAAAATATACAAAGAACTCAAGAAGGTAGTCTTCAAAACACCAAACAATCAAATTAAAAAGTGGGGTACAGAACTAAACAGACAATTCTCAATAGAGGAATCTAAAATGGCTGAAAGACACATAAGAAAGTGTTCAATATCCTTAGCTATCAGGGCAATGCTAATCAAAACAACTCTGAGATATCATCTTACGAGTGTCAGAATGGCCAAAATCAAAAACACCAATGACATTTTATGCTGGAGAGGATGTGTTGAAAGGGGAACACTTCTCTACTATATGTGGGAGTGACAACTTGTATAGCCACGTTGGAAATCAGTATTTCGACTCCTCAAGAAAATGGGAATCAGTCTACCAAAAGATCCAGCAATTCCACTCTTATACCCAAAAGAAGCCCATTCATTCTACATGGACACCTGTTCAACGATGTTCATAGTAGTACTATTTGTAATAACCAGGGTTTTAGTTGGAAGGGGGTCAGGGGAGGATGGGAGGAAGAAGGGACCTTGGATTGTCATGTAAAACATTCTTGTTTCTAATTGAAAAAAATCTGAAAAGACAAAAAAAGATTTATGATCTCTGTTTAGAGACCAAACATAAATTTCAGTTTTTATGCAGGGCCTAAAGTATGTGACAAAGACACAAAGTATCAAAGAAAAGCATAAGAAGGATGAAGAACATATGTTGCAAAAATAGAGGACAAAAGGGAGCTGGATATATTCATTTACATTTGCTAACATTGAATTTTAAAACAGAGTAAGAGAAAAGTAAGGTTATTATATAATATTAAGGAGTGAATTTCAATGAAGCATATTTCTCAACTGGCAGTGATGCTAAATAATTTTCTACAAGTGAGACACTATAGATCACAATGAACTTTGATTCAGTGTTACTTCATTTATTCCTGATTGGTGAGTATCCTTCACATACCATCATCCTGTTGTAGAAACAATGACAATGTTGTAGCAGTTGACTTGCCTGGAAATGGATCCCACTTGACAAAGGACTAGTGGTCCAGAGCTCTCAGCTCCAAATGCTTATCCTTTATTCTCCAACTTCTCACACATATGCAGTGTGTTGTGGTACTCATCCAACAAATTACACTATTGTTTCATCTTAGCCATCACATGCAATGATTTTTTTAGTGTCTGTGTAACTGTGAAGGGATTACGTGTAGCTTGAAGACAAAAAAAAAAAAAAAACTAACAAACTAAAGTATACATAGGCCCTACCTTGCTGATGTTGGCTGTAAAATAAGTTCTGATCTTCTTTTATTGAAGGTATTGGGGACCCATTTAAGCTCACTTGGAAACCTCATAAATGAGGACATATGGAACTTTGCCTGAAGGTGGTGGCAGTGGCAGCAGGACTTATCCCAAGCATATTATTGGCTTTTTTGAGCCCATTCCCTATGGTGGGATACCTTGATCAACCTTAATACAGCATGGAGGGGCTTGGTCGTGTCTCAACTTGGTCTGCCAGACTTTATTGACTCCCTAAGGAGGACCTTGCCCCCTCTTAGGAATGGATAGGGGTGGGAAAGGGGTGAGGTGGAAGAGGAGGGACAAGAAGAGGGAGGGGAACTGGGGTTGGTATTTAAAATGAAAAATAAATTTTCATTTCATAAAAAAGAAAATGAAGCAAATATTGATACACTGAGATAGAAAATGGAACGAAGTAAGGCACATGTGATCCTTTTACTGTTATGGGTAAGGACTACAGGGAGTGTAAGCAGTAAATAGAGACCAATATGGCTCCCCTAGGAAATGAGCTGATTTCATTAGTACAACCTCTAATACCAAAGAGAAATTTTGTCATTATATTTAAAAAGTTTCTTTTTATATATGTTTATTTAAATTAGAATCATTCTTATTTTACGTATCAATCCCAGTTCCCTGTTCCTCCCATGCTCATATATCCCCACTGTTTATCTGTGTAGCTTTGTGGTGCTTGCTGGCCTCAAACTCATAGAGATCTGCCAGCCTCTGTCTGCCAGAGAGATGGGATTAACAGCCTGTGCCAATATAGGCAAATCTATATTCAACTTCTTGCAGTGGGTTTAAATGTCATGTGAGAGTGGTTCTATATTATTATTATTATTATTATTACTATCATTATTATTATTTTACGTTTCTAGCAGACTGGAGGGCATTGAGTCATTAGGACTTTTCTTTTAATTCACAAAGTTTTCTTAGTTTTTATTGCCCTCAAGATACTAAAGCAAGTACAAAATAACCTTGTAATTAGGATACTATATCCATCATAGAAAAGGATAAACCATTGTTGTATGAAGCCATACACACATGGATAAAATCACATGCTATGACAGAATTAAGTGACAAGGCCAAATCAATGAAACAGGACAAATAAAATACAGTGCTCTAAATACCCATAGCCATAAACACTAAGTCTCAACTGTTATTATCATGGCATCCATTGCTTCTACTTAGCAGTGTGTGCCAGTACATTCCCACTGCCTTTCCTAGCTTTAAGAACCATTGCCTCTAAGGAATACTAGGTGCAGTGTGACCCTTAAATAATCTCAATTATTGTAGAAGTCACAGCCTATGGAGAAATTAACTTATAGTCAGTCTAGATAGAACAGTGGTAACCATTCTTCACAAGTCTTTGATATACCCCCTTGGCTGGCAGGCTAAGGACAGGCTAGAGAACCTCCCAAGTACCACCCCCCAAAGTATTTTCATGGTGGCTTTCCAGAAATGGTTTTAATGGGTGTCCCAGAAGACATCTTTTTTTTTTTAAATTCCCCTCGGAGCACCAGAGGTGATGAAGATGAATTGTGTTCTTGGCATTGTTTGTAAGCTTTCACTAGGTCAAAACAATGTTTTCTGAACATTTGACTTTTTGTTTGTGTGGTTTTTAAAGTTTTAAAATTACTTTGGTGCCCTGTGATATAATGGAGCAAACATCTGTTTCCCCCAAACAGAGGGGGGAAGAGGAGACAGAGATGTAGGCTGGTGACCCCAGTCTGAATAAGTGTCCAGTTCTCCTCAAGTCTAGAGTTCTTTCACAGAAATTAGTTATTGCTTCCACACACCTGCTACAGGAAATGTTCTGCAAAGGCTGTGACCTTGGTCACAGTTTACCTGCAATGGCTCTGCTCTGGAAAACAACCAGCCCAAGAGCTCTTATCAGAGGAAGATTCTTCAGGCCGCAAGGTCTCTGAAAATTGTTTAGTGAAGTTTAGACTAAATGCATACTATTTGGCTCATGTTAAATGACTATTGGTACTATGTTTCTTAAGTTTCATGTATAAATATGTTTTGCACATGGGCCATAGCATTGTAGGGAGAGTTGCTTCATACAGGTTTCCAAGGCCTAGCCCTCAAGGGATGTGCTGCTTTGGCTCCTGCCCCTGCCACCACCACTGATGCTGTTGCTGGGAATATGGTTGTTGTTGGCTTAGTCACTCATGTTATTCTCAACCACTTTTGCTCTGTCTCCTCCTGACACCTCACATTCGGGGAGTAGGCCCTGCTGTCGTGCTACAGCACCAGGTCCATGCTGGCAGCCGAACCCTCAGCAGCCAGCTGGCTCGCAAAGGGCCCCAGCACTCAAATGCGCCCCTAGCCTCAGCCTGATAGGTCTGGGCACGAAGCGCTGCCACCAAGTTCGCCACCAGCAGGTGCAGAGGTGCAGAGGATCAAACCATTAGGTTTCTGTGTGAAATGCTTGGGACACCAGTGAGCATCAACACTAATCCCTGGAATTTCAAGGCACAAAACAGGATCATTGTTAGATAGTCTTCCCTTTCTCTGACATTTGTACTCTAGCTTTTGTAAGAAAACTAGAATTATTTCTGCTGTCAGTTTCTTTCAGTAGTACTTCTCTGCCCTGTAATTAGCACTTGGAAAATAAATGATGTGTTCTGAAATGATCACAAAAGTTTTGACTGTTCTGAGTCCAAGTTGGGGATACTACACAGACTACTCACAGGGAATGGGTGTGTCCTCTGTTAAAGCAGAAAAGGCATTGGTGAAGAAGGGATATATTTAGGATACAGAGAGGAGTTTTAAGGCTTTTTAACAAAACAAATAACTCCATGAGCTTTGACAAAAAAAAAAAATACTTTGCCAGCCGATAAACAGTTTCAGTAAGCAATGCATGAGGAGGATCTGGGGAAACCAGCCTCTCACTTCTGTTTCCAAGGAGGTTTTTTATTACTTGTATCATTGTGGGAGGATACTCACCATACTGTAGACAGCAATAAGATATAGTATCTTTAGACACCAGGTTGCTTATGGTGATAGAATAATCTGTCCCACTGTCACTGAACCTCGATGGGACTCCACCTGCCAATCTATTTGCATGATAGATCAGGCTCTTAAGAATGTTCCCTGATTTCTGTTGGAACCATGCTAACCAACTATTAATGTTTTGACTTGCCCTGCAAGTGATGGTGACTCTGTCTCACAAAGATGCTGAGAGGGCAGATGGAGACTGGGATAACTAGTTATCACATCTGACACCAAAAGTGGAGACATAATAACACAGTTACTCATGATAATAGATGATGTCCCCCAAATGCCAGTCAACAACAATCACTGTATAACAGGGAAAATGACATTTTATTCCCTTTTTACCTAGAAGCCAGAGCAACAGGAGCCCAAGGAGCTGAGCAGAGACCTTCATGTCCATGCTGAGTCCTGACTACACTGACAACTGCACAGGGTGTGACTAGTATATGAAAAAGTCCTCAGTGCTCTGCAGAGAGTGCATGCAAATCATTCAGATCCACTCAGTGCTGGGCACAGCTCAAACACTTACTTAGCTCAGTCTGGACTTAAATACAAATCCAGTGTCCCCAGTTGCCCAAGATCAAACCACCTACAGACATCTCTAAAGAAGACAATTTTTTCAAGGTTTAAAATTATATATGGCATATTTAATGTATATAAGATCTTTTTTGAATAGTAAATTTTAAAGATATACAAATATACTTCCATGAGCGAAAACACAACAGAGAAGTTCTCCTTGAGAAATATTTGTGAGTTTGGAGTACTCATTTCTTTTTTTTTTTTCAACTTTTTTTATTTGAATTAGGAACAGGATTATTTTACATGACAATCCCATTCCCCTTCTCCCACCCTTCCTCCCCTACCGGCCCCACCCACTAAAACCTTATCTGTCACATATCTTCTCTGCTCCCCCTGGATGGTGAGGCCTTCCATAGGGTGTCATAGGAGTCTTACGTTTCCTTTAGGGTAAGGCCTAGGCCCACCCCAGTGTGTCTTGGCTCAGGGAGTATTCCTCTATATGGAATGAGCTCCCAAAGTCCACACTATGCTAGGGATAAGTACTGAACTACTACAGCAGGTCCGTAGATTTCCGAGGTTTCCTCACTGAAACCCATGTTCCTTGGGTCTGGATCAATTCTACGCTGGTATTCCAGCTATCTGCATCTGGCTTCCATTTCAGATCAGTGATTAGTTGTGGGTGTCTGCTTCTACTTCTACCAGCTGCTGGATGAGGGCATATAAGTCTGTTGTCATCAATCTCATCATCAAGGGAGGGCATTTGAGGTAGCTTCTCCTCCGTTGCTGAGATAGTTAGCTGGTATCATCTTTTGTAGATCTCCAGACATTTTCCTAGTGCCTGATTTCTCTGTAAACCAAAAGTGTCTCCCTCTATTATGATATCTCCATTCCTGTTACCACGTATTCTTCCCCTGACTCATATTTTCTGCTCCCCCATGTCCTCAGCATCCCTCTTCCTCTCTCTTCATTCTCCTAGCTCCCTCCCCCTCTTCCCATGCTCTCAATTTGCTCAGCAGTTCATGAACCTCTCCCCTTCTCCAGGGGAACATGTATGTCTCTCTTAGGGACCTCCATGTTTATTAGCTTCATTGGCAGTGTGGATTGTAGGCTGGTAATCCCTACTCTATGTCTAAAATCTGCATATGAGTGAGTACATACAATGTTTGTCTTTTTGCGATTGGGTTACCTCGCTCAGAATGGTTTCTCCTAGATCCATCCATTTTCCTGCAAATTTCAAGATTTCATTGTTTTTTTTTTTTTTTTTCCGCTGAGTAGTACTCCATTGTGTAAATGTACCACATTTTCTCTATCCATTCTTCTGTTGAGGGGCATTTACACTGGAGTACTCATTTCTATAAATTTAAAGGAGAATTTATAAGGGCCAATTCTATGTATTAACAAATGAGATTTTAAACCTTTACCTATGCTTATTATGGTACAAACACAGGAATTACATAGAAGTTGCACATAAAACACCTTGACTAAAATTAATGTGTGTCACTAGCAATCCTGAATCCATATGAAGATGGGGAAATAATTTCAAATAACTGACTGGGTTGCATATTTTTCTCCAGTTAGGGTCTTCCATATTTGCTCTTTTCTATCATTTGCCAGTATTTAAAAAAAATCTCCATCAGAAATAGTTAACTAAACATGGTAGACTTGAATATTATAACAGAAACACCACTGTTCAACACATGGCTTGCTGTGTACTTCAAATAATTTCATCTTTAGCTCAAACATTAACTAGAGCCAATATACTAACTTAGTATCAACCTCACTCTTAATGTGTTTCAGTCTGCAAATAAACATGCAGAGATGTTGGGGTACCCGAGTAACACATCTATTTGAATACCACACACCTCACATCTCCATCTTTGCCTTAGTTATCCAGACTTATTTGTCATCACAATGAGTCTATATATTCTTAGTAACCATGTCCTGGAGCTTAAGAATACTAGGGGTGTTTTAGAAAATTATCTGTGAAAGGAATGGCAGTGTTTCTTTCCTGATTCTGCTGATGTTCCCAGGGTCTGGTCTTCATTGGTAGGTGTAAACAAACACCTAGTCATAAAGCAGCTTCTTCAGGATACAGGACATCCTGCCCATCAGGAGAACCACACAGCAGCCTTTGGTGCTATAATACTGGTTTCTCTGCCTCTTCACTCTCTTTCTGCTGATATCTGCTAGCTGCATTTTTGTCTCTTTTGATCTTTGAGTTTGGAACTGAGATCTGCCTTCTCACATGATAGCCAAGGATCTGGAGGAAGTCTCATTAAGGACAATTGAGTGGACAATAGGAGGGGGATGGCAGTTCCTCTTTACCAAAAACAACAAACAAATCATTACAATGAAGGATATCTGAGTTCTCAAATCTTACCACACCTCCTTTAATGATAGGTGTTCTGAAGTTTTGCCCTTTAGTCACAGAAAACTAATGGAAACCACTGTCTGTGCCTTCTCTGCGAATGTGGCTTTCCTTAAAACTCCAACACGTCTAGAATGCTCATCAGTGTCATAATGGCTTTACCTTACTATGAGAGCACTAGAATTAACCTTGACTATAAACTCTTGTTTGTCAGCTGTGAATAACTGAAAAGAACTGAAAAATGAGTTTAAGGGAGGACGTGTTTCCTTTTCTCTCACAGCATCCCAGGCACCTATAAATCATGACACCAGTATATTGTTTCTGGGCCTGTGATGGCATAGAGCATAGCGGCAGAGGGTATGTGAAGTAGAACGGCCACTTACTTCAAGACATGATTTCTGCAGTAAGGTTACCTAAAACAATTATGAAGAAAAGATGGGAAAATCTCTAATCACGAAATTGCTGTCACTTAATGAGGGTGATGATCCACGTGAATCTAGACAGTGCTACATATAAAGATCATGTCTCAAAAAGGAAAGAACAAGAAAGAAAAGACAGCAGAAAAGACACCACACTCAACAGACAATAGAAAGGTGTAAACACTCTCATTTCTAAAAGAACATTTAAGAAAATCACAAATCTTAAATGAATGAAGGCAAGATCATAACCACAAACAATAAACAGTAAATCCTTGTTACTGTTGTTATAATGCAGCAAGTAGCGGGACCATGCAGATTCCATGCCAGGTGAAGGACAAATACACCAGGCAGATATAGCTTAAATATGAAGTTTTATTGGGGAAAGGGCATGGAGAACAGGAGAGAAGAGAAGGAGATGGAGAGACAGACAGGGAGGGAAGGAGAAAGGAAGAGAGATACAGAAGCCAGAAAATTCCTATTTGTCCCTTCATAGTGGCATGAAAGGAAGCATGTGGGTAGAGATTTCCTCTTAAAGGGACATTTGCACCTGCATGCAGATCATGTAGTGATATAGCAGCCATAGGACCCTTTAGCCATCAGAGAAATGGAAATCAATACAATTCTGAGACACCATCCTGCACATCTAAGGTTGGCTAAAATCAAATACACCAATGACAGTTTATGCTGGAGAGGATATAGAGAAAGGGTAAAACTCCTCCAATGCTGGTGGGAGTGCAGACAGGAAGGAGTGATGACCAGGCTGGGGAAACTCACAGAAACTGCTGATCTGAACAAGGGGAACTCATATTACCCATACTGTGAAATCAGCATAGGATTGAACCAAGGCCCCTGAAAGTGGGTGTCAGTTAGGAGGCCTGGGCAGTAAATGGGGCCTCCAGTAGTGGAACTGCATTTATCCCTAGTGTACAAATGGACATTGGGAGCCCATTCCCCACACATGGATACTTTCTCAGCCTAGACAGATAGGAAAGAACCTATGCCCTGCTCTGAATGATGTAACAGACTTTAATGATCCCCCATGGAAGGCTTCACCTGTTCAATGAATCAGAAGCAGAATGGGATGGGGTCAGTGTTTGGCATGGGGGGATGGGGTGGGGAGGGAATTGGGATTGATATATGAAATAAGATTGTTTCTATTTTAAATTAAATTAACAAATATTTTTAAAAAGGAGTTGTTCATGAGTTGAAACACCAGTACAAAATTTAGGCTTCTAAAGCTAGTTCAAAAGATCGATAATATCATTACTGATGATTATCTATTTACATAGTCTCTTTATAAATAGTTTTTATGGTACATAGAGTTTAATCTATAAGAAATAATTAAATTGTCTAAGTTAGACACATAATGTATAACATATTTTCATACAAAAATATTTTCTATTAACTGGGGAGAAACTTGCATTGTGCAGATATTCTGCCATGTGCAATCCTTTCTATAAAGTTTCAACTAATGTAAATGATCCCAAGCTCTTCTGTTTTAAATAGTTTCAGAAGAGGAGATCACATTCCTGGTGACCTGGCAAAACTAAAACAGAGGTCTAATCCTTCTATGACCATACGGTTCTTGGAAAGTCTCATAATGTATGACTCTTGCTTTTTAGTTTCTGTAGTCCAATTCTGTAGTCCAAGAACACAATCCAAGTCTAAGTGTTCTTGTTAACTGAAATGTATCAACCCAGAACATAACTTCTGTGCTTAGAAGCTTAACCTGAGAAAGACTCAGCACTACAATGGCATCACAAACAACCAGGGTAGGCACTAGCAAGCTAATTAAGACTTTCTATTGGCTTAAAATTATGCTATGTACCAGCAATCTTCTCTGTTGAATAGCAGCCCTCACAGTAGGCAGCTCACAAACACCTGCAGTTCCAGCTGCAGGAGATCCAGTGCTGTCTGCTGGCATCTGTGGGTACTTGCACATGTGTTCCTAAACACACAGACATATGTGCACAACAATTAAAATATAATATATAGGAAATTAATTCATTTTAAATCATGATCCATTTCCAAATTGGGTGTTCTTAAAGTTTTCATTAAAAAACCAATTGGCAGTCTATTTCTAGCCTACCAATTCTACTCCATTGGTCTATCTGTTTTATGCCAGCATAATACTGTTTTGTTATCTTTAAACAGAGTTTAAACATATGTAAGTTTAAAGATAATGTATGCCTGGTCTCATTGCTTGTTATTTATGCTCAAAATAACTTTGGACACTCAGAGTATTTTGTGATTGCATATGATATTAGATTGTCTTAACAATTCCCATGAATACTGTCTTTGATATTTTGATAAAAATTTCATTGAATTTGTAACTCCCAAAGGATAGTACGTATATTTTTGGACAGGATTGATTCCTCTAATCTGTGAACACAAGATGTCTTTCCTCTATCTTTATGCTTTAGGATTATTGATGAGGGTTTTATACTTCTAAAGGTATAGGCACTTGTTGGTTGATTTGTCAACTTAATGCAAGCTGTGCTCATCCTGGAAAGAACAACCTACGGCAAATATTAGATTGGTCTAATGGAAGGTCCCTGGTATATTTTTTTATTTAAATTAGAAACAAGCTTCTTTTATATGTCAATCTCAGTTCCCTCTCCCTCACCTCCCTCCCTGAACCCCACCAACCACCTAACCCAATCACTTTCTACTCTCCAGGAAGGGTTAGGCCTTCCATGAGGCATCTTCAAAGACTGTCATATAATTTGGACCAAGGGCTAGACCCTCCCCAGTGTGTCTAAGTTGAGAGAGTATCCCTTTATGTGGAGAGGGCTCCCAAATTTCATTTGTGTAGTGGGTGTAAATACTGATTCACTACCAGTGGCCCCATAGATTGTTCAAACCTCCAAACTGACTTCCCCCTCTAGGAGTTCTGGAAAAGTCCTATGCTGGATTCCCTGCTATCATTCTGGGGTCCATGAGTAACAGCTTGTTTAGGTCACCTGTTTCTGTGGGTTTCTCCAACTTGGTCTTGACCCCTTTGCTCATTACTCCTCCCTCTCTGCAACTGGATTCCAGAGTTCATCTCAGTGTTTTGCTGTGGGTGTGGGCATCTGCTTCCTTTAGCTACTGGATGAATACTCTATGATGGCATATAAGGTATCATCCATCTCCTAATCAGAGAAGGGCATTTAAGGTAGCTTCTTGACTATTGCTTTGATTGTTATTTTGGGGTCAAACTTGTATATCTCTGGACATTTCCCTTGTGCCAGAACTCTCTTTATACCTATAATGCCTCTCTCTATGATAGTATCTCTTTTCTTACTCTCCTCTATTCTTCCCCTGACTAGATCTTCCTGTTTCCTCATATTCCCCTCTCCCCTCCACATCTCTTCTTATCTTTTTGAGTGATGATTGATGTGGGAGGACACAGCAAATGGGCTGTGATGCAATCGTCGATGGCCCTGGAAAATACAAGGAAATAAAAGTGAGCATACTTAATATTAGCAGTAAGCTATAAAGGGCAGCATTCCTCCGGAGACTCTAAATAAGTTCCTTGCTCCAGTTTCCTGCTTGATTAATTGCTCTAAATTCTCTCCATAATGAACTGTAAGATGTGGGGATGGTGAATATTTTTCCCAATCTGTGGGCTGTCATTTTATCTTGTTGACTGTGCCCTTTGCCTTACAGAAGTTTCTCAGTTTCAGTAGGTCCCATCTATTAATTGTTGATCTCAGTGTCTGTGCTACTGGTGTCATGTTCAGGAAGCAGTCTCCTGTACCAATTCATTCAAGGGTATTTCCAAACTTCTCTTCTAATAAGTTCAGTATGGCTGGATTTATGTTGAGGTTTTTGATCCATTTGGACTTAATTTTTTGCATGGCAGTAGACATGGATCTATCTGCAGATTTCCTCATGCTAGTATCCAATTATGCCAGCATCATTTGTTGAAGATGCTTCCTATATTCCATTGTATTATTTTTAGCTTCTTTGTCAATATCAGGTGTTCATAGGTTTGCTGGTTAATATCTGAATTTTCAAATTGATTACATTGGTCTACCTGTCTATTTTTGTGCCAATACTAAGCTGTTTTCAGGACTATAGCTCTATAATACATCTTAAAATTAAGGATTGTAATGCCTCTAGAAGTTTTTTTTATTGTACTGGGATGTTTTGGCTATCCTGGGTCTTTTGTTAGTCCATATACAGTGAGAGTTGTTTTTTCAAGTTCTGGCAAGAATTGTGCTGGGATTTTGATGGGGATTGCATTGAATCAGTAAATTGCTTTTGGAAAAATTGCCATTTTTACTATGTTGTACCTCCCTATCAAAGAACATTTGAGATCATTCCATTTTCTTGTATCTTCTTTAATTTCATTCTTAAAAGACTCAAAATGCTTATGATGCAGGTCTTTGTCTTTTTTGGTTTGTGTTACCCCAAGGTATTTTATGAATTTTGTCACCATTTTAAAGGGTGATATTTCTCTGATTTCTTTCTTAGCACATTTATCATCCATATCTAGTAGGGCTACTGATATTTTGAGTTAATCATGTATCCTACCACTTTGCTGAAGGTTTTTATCAGCTGTAGGAGTTCCCTGGTAGAGTTTGTCAGTTCACTTATGTAGACTATCATGTCATCTGCAAAGAGTGAAAGATTGACATCCTCCTATCCAATTAATATTCCCTTGATCTCCTTTTGTTGTCTTATTGCACTTGGTAGACCTTCTGGGACTATACTGAAGATATATGGATTGTCTTGCTACTGATTTTAGAGGGATAGCTTTGAATTTCTCTTCAAATAGTTATGTTGACTGTTGGTTTACTGTATATTGTTTTTGTTATGTTCAGGTATGTTTCTTTTATCCCTGATTCTCCAGGACCTTTATCATGAAGGGATCTTCAATTTTGTCAAAGGCTTTTTTAGCATCTAGTGAGATGATCATATGGTTTTTCTTCTTCAGTTGGTTTACATGGTGGGTTACATTGATATATTCTCGAATGTTGAACCAACCCTACATGGTTGATTATGGTGGATGACTTTTCTGATATGTTCTTGAATTCAGTTTGCCAGTATTTTATTGAGTATTATTGCATCTAGGTTGATGAGGGATATTGGTTTGTACTTCTCTTTCTTAGTTGTGTCTTTGTGTGGGTTGGGTACCAAGTTAATTGTAGACTAGTAAAAAGATCCTTCAGAGATCAGGAATAATCAGAAAATACTCGAACATAATAAAAACTACATACAATAAGACAACAGCCAACATCAAACTAAATTGAGAGAAACTCAAAGCTATTCCTTTAAAATCAGGAACAAGACAAGGCTGTCCACTCTCTCCATATCTCTTCAATATTTTCCTTGAAGTTCTAGCTAGAGCAATAAGAAAATAAAAGTATAACAAGAATACAAATTGGAAAAGTAGTAGTCAAGCTTTCCCTGTTTGCATATGATATGATAGTCTACATAAGTGAACCGACAAACTCTACCAGGGAACTCCTACAGCTGATAAACTCTTTCAGCAAAGCGGCAAGATACATGACTAACAAAAAAATCAGTAGCCCTGTCATACATATAGATGATAAATGTGCTAAGAAAGAAATCAGAAAAGCATCACACTTTACAATTGCCACAAATGACATAAAATACCTTGGGGTAATGGTAACCAAAAAAGTGAAAGGCCTGTATTCAAAGAAATTTGATTCTTTAAAGAAAGAAATTAAAGAAGATACAAGAAAATGGAAGGATCTCCCATGTTCTTGGTTAGGTAGGATCAACATAGTAAAAATGGTAATCTTGCCAAAAGAAATCTACAGATTCAATGCAATCCTCATCAAAATCCAAGTACAATTCTTCAAAGACCTTGAAAAATATTCTCAACTTTATATGGAAAAACAAAAGATGCAGGATAGCCAAAACAACCCTGTAAAATAAAAGAACATCTAGAGCCATCACCATCCCTGATTTCAAGTTCTATTATAGAGCTATAGTCCTGAAAACAGCTTGGAATTGGGACAAAAAAATTGAGAGGTAGAACAATGGAATTGAGGTGAAAACCCTGATATTAACCAACACACCTAAGAATGCCTGATTTTTTACAAAAAGTTAAAGCTATAAAATGGAATAAAGAAAGCACCTTCAACAAAACTTAAGTCCAAATGGATCAAAGACCTCAACATAAACACAGTCCCACTGAACTTATTAGAAGAGAAAGTAGGAAATGCCCTTGAATGAATTGACATAGGAGACTGCTTCCTGGACATAACATCAGTAGGATAGACACTGAAATCCACAATTAATAAATGGGACCTCCAGAAACTGAGAAGCCTCTGTAAGGCAAAGGACACAGTCAACAAGACAAAATAACAACCCACAGATTGGGAAAAGATATTAACCAACCCCACATTTGACAGAGGGCTGATATAAAATATTTACAAAGAACTCACGAAGCTAGTCTCAAAAACACCAAACAATCCAATTAAAAAGTGGGGTACAGAACTAAATAGACACTTCTCAATAGAGTTATCTAAAATGGCTGAAAGACACATCTCCCAAGAAGTAATAGTCATTGCAGAAAAATGATGCTACACCCAAGCCCACTCCTGTACATTTAAATAGCTCTCCATGATGCTTTTCTGTAATAAAGTAATCAAGGGAATACTATAATAATTATGTCAGATGTCCAATGATCTGATAATCATTGGAAATGCCTTTGGAGTAATTCTATAAATGGTAATGTTTCTCTTTTTCTTGTTTTGTGTACAGTTGCTCAAAAGAGGCCCTCACTAAATTTTGACCTCAAAGAGAATTTTCACCATCCCTTAGTCCATGTGGTAAACCATATAAGAAAAGGATTGAGACACTCCTACAGTATGTCACTTGAAGATTGAAACATTAGCAGTGTGTACTTGAACTTTTGAGACCTCTCAAATAAGCACATGATAGGGAGTTTATTTCTTCTGTTGTTATAGATGCACACTGAATGCTGGCAGAGGACCACAGAGAGAAGGATTAATATGCAGATAAATGGGCACATTCAAGCAAAACTATTTCTTGATATACAGAGCACATAAACACACAAAGAGCAAAAGCTTGGGCAGCACAGCCTCCAACTTCTGATTCCTTAATTGGTTTATATCATGACTTGTATCACTGTGGGAGGAGTATTGTAATGCTATAGAAAATGATAAGTTCCAGCATCTTCAGGTTCCACATGGCTGAGGCTTAGAGTGAAACTTCTCCCAGAATATTGGCCACTAAACCTTGATGGGACACCAGATTGCAAACTTTTTCCATTATAGTTCAAGAGTGTAGGAGGTTATCCTCATTTCTGCTGATACCAATTTAGATAAATGCTGATGTCCTGACTTTCGAGGCAATTGATGGTCACTTTGCCTCCCAAAGTTGCTGACAGGAGGGATGGAGATTGTGTCACTTGAATGTCACATCTGGCACCTGAGAGTAGAAAAACAAGCAAACAAAAAAATCACACAAATTATCAATGTTTAGTAGGAATTCCCTGATTAGTAAAGTAGTATAGGATGCACTGTGCTGAATAAATTTTCTGTCCTATACAACTTACGTGACAGCCACAGAAGCAAATTTACCAGTGCCTGAGCAAGAACCTTCATGGCCATGCTGTCTCCTGACTAGGACTGACATGGCAAACACATGGGCATACAGGGCCTTCATGCTGCAATCTCTGTTCTGGTCTTCTGGAACAGTCTGTACATGAAGGTGGTCTGTCATTAGAAAGAAAAAACATGCTCAGGTAGAACACCTGTCTTCAAACTATCAGGAATAACAAAAGTCTTGAAATTCACAATCAGTGGTGTCGCTGAAGCTCCCTGTTAAGAAGAATCCTTGTGGCCCTGGGATGGAGTGATGCTAATTGTTCTGCCATAAAGGGAGGACTGACCTTTGTTTTTTGAGAATTCTGGGAATCATAACTACAGCTCAACAAAAGCAGATGCTGTTCGTTCGTGCTGAGGATCACACTGAGCTGGGGTTGAGGGTGGGAGGTGCTATTGACTGTAAGCTGTCAGAAACAGTGAGATTCAAGGACAGAGTTGAAAGCTACACAACAAAGACAGTTTGCCCAAACATCTGTGGAGACTCTCACCGCATCATTAGAAAATACCCACAGCCTTCTAAAGCTGACTTGAAGACCAGCCTCCAGTCAGCACCAGGGCAAATAAGATAATCCACAGTTAAATAAAATATATATATAAAACAAACAAAATAAATGAAAATCCAAGAATGCAGCAATAGCTTACAAAAAATTCTTATCTTTCTAAATAAAAGACTTTGTCTATCCGGGGGGGAAAAAAAGAAACATAGACACTTCCTGATGGTAAATTTCTCTTTACTTTGTCTTGAAAAAAATCCTGTCTGAAAAGTCTCCCTTGCTCTCTCCTCTCTCTCTGGCCTCCTCTGTTTCCCTTTTCATCACTACTCCTTCACTCTCTGCCTCACCACTCCTCTCTGCTGACTTTTCTCACCCAGACAAACTCAGGACCATTAAAAGTTACATATTGAGAACCCAGCCCATTCTCAAAACCCAAGACAAGTCACTTAGATACTTTTAGGCTAGGGATGTGACAATGACCAGCCAGAGAGCATCAGTGGCCTTGCACATAGCTCTACATTGTTGAGGGTTCCCAGACAGTTAACAATTGAATGAAACTAGAGGTTGAGGTGTACATGCAGACTAAAGTTGCTGCAAAGTCTAACCTTGAATCAGGAGTAATCAGCACCTGGGAAAATGACGTTGTATAAATGTCTCTAGGGGCAACCAGATATTGTCCCCAAAGGCTACCAGCCTGCTTTCAATCTACACTGAAGAAAATCTAATTGTCTCTGTGAAAAGCTGTGACTGAAAATTCTATGTTAGTCTGATTAATGTACAACATCCAAGTATTATTTCCACTCATCAAAATTATGCAGTCTAAGCCAAAATCATCTTTCTTGACACCCACACCTATATGTGTGACCAACACACATAAAGGTTGTGTAACCAACAAGCATAAAACACACCACCAAAGGGCTGTAGAAAGAACCCTACATCCTTGCTTATTAGGGAGGTATAACATTTGTACTCAAGAAAGATTCAGAAAGAGAACAACCAATAACACCACAGCTTTGCCAAGTGGGGCTCCCCAACTGTGAGGATTTATTAAACACTACTTGTCACTGCTGTATATTCCATGGCCTCTGCAGCCTTCTCTTCTGACTGCTTTAAGGAAAGACAGCCTCTTTTGATATAATTAAGGATAGGATCTGGCATATAGATTTATGTAGAGAATTCTATTCACAACCTGCCTGTCTATTCAGATATTGTTATAAGGGACTGTACAATTTCTGGTGAGATGAAAATTCATGAACATGAAAATTGGGCTGATTACAAAGGGGTATCACTTTTTCATCAGCTCCTTCAGGTAATTGTCAATTCTTCTCTTGCTCAGCTCATCTAAGCTGTAGTAGTCATGCACAATTTCCTCAGCAGTAATGGCCACCAGACAGAACTCATGGGTGTTTTGCCTAACTGGCACCAGATTGCAGATAAAAACAACATCCCTGTGTAAGTGGCCAAAGAACAAAACTATGACACCTGATCTAGCATTCTTCTCTGCCAGCTATTTCAGCACTGCCTTGACAAGGTTGAGTTATTCATCATCCTCATCAATACTCTACAGGAACTTCTGGATGTGCTGGAAGACAATGGCTTACCAGCATTACTGCTGCTATGTGATGCTCAGCTGTTGGTCAAGCCAGTGGCCCTGGGCCTGTCTCATTGCAGGTCACTAGGAGGCATCTCAAAAGAACTGGGAATTAAGCACCAGGAATAGGATACCCTACCCCCATGCAGAAGCTGAAGTGATCATATCACCATATCTGAAAGAATTCATCCATGGTTTCAGCTGTGGGGACATTGTCCAGTCATGGTTTCCAACTGACCAGTACCAGTGCAAAGTCTTCATCAGACATCATTACCTATTGCAGGTCCTTGATCTGTACTTTCCCCACAGGGAGTTACTGGAATGGTATGGATGAAGTAATCACAGTGAACAAAGAATTTGAATTTTAGGTTCAGTTTCTGATAGTCTCAATTGATTGTTCAGTGAGATGGATCTCCTAGCCCCATTATCACAGTCATTCAAATCCTCAGTGAACCAGCTATTTATCAGCACAAACTGGGGGCCTGCACATTGGATGAAATCAAGTGGGCATTTCCATTCCCTTTCCTTTTCTAAGGAAAACATATCCAGGGTCTTGATCCAATATCTGTGGAAAACATTCCCCAGCTCTGCAGATGAAATGAGTAGCAAATTTCTGGCCTTGTCTGGGGACCCTCAGTGGGAGGAGACAGTAACTCAACATCATCCTGAGCCCCTGCCTGAACAGTACCTCTAAAAGCAATTCCTTATTATGGTTGAGGAGAATGTTTTTATTGTTGATATAGGGGAATGCACAGCCAACCTATCTGGAAAAGTCCAGATCAGAGAGGGAAAGTGGAAGACTGAAAAAGGCCATGGGGTAGGGGTGAATGGATATAATGAAAAAGGAAGACAAAAACAGCATGGGCAAAGGAGACATAGAGAAAGGGACAAGAGAGGGGGCCTAGGGAGGAAGACAAAACCATGATAAAAATAGTAGTGTTGTATGGGAATGAGAAATTTATAGAGGGAAGCACATGAGGTGGAGAAGTTAAGGGTCCTGAAATCAATTCTTGAAGACTGAGTTTTGACCATACCATCCAAGAAAGTTTAGAAGCAATTCCAAGTAACCATATAGTTGGTAAGGCAGGCATCCAGGGTACTGCATGAGCAATCTAGTAGGGGAAAGAACATTACAATTTTGGGTATGTGAGAAATTGACAAAAGACTGTGTATGATAGAATGTTATAGAGAGAAAATTTCACTAGGGAAGTCAGGATGAACTACTGGCTTCTGAAATATATGTGGAGAGGAAAAGCCAATGTCTTTATTTGTGTTTCCAACAGTGAGCCCACTAATCTCAAACAGATAATGACAAACTAAACTAAGATCTAAGAGCCATCACAGTTAAACTCAGGGGTCATACAACAAAACATATAAACAAAAGAAATGAATGCAGAAAGGAGAATTGTAGGGTGGAAAGAAAAGACATGCTATGAGTAAGAGCAATAATAATGCAAAACATGCATGTATACAATTTTCTAGTAACAGATTATGCTGATAAAACATCACAATATCTAAAATATTGTAACACATACTGCAAAAAATAAGAGTAATAAATTCGTTCAAACATGAGACCAGTATAGATAACTTTTAGTGAAGCAATACAAAAGGGACTGGATTTATGACTCAGCAGTTAAGAGCATGGAGAGCCATATTGTAATTAGCCAAATTGTTTGGAACAATACAGACACAGGATTCTGTAAAGAGAATATGGATGAACTTTGGTGTTTCAGGAGCTTCCTTCACAGAGTACATTTAAGATGAGCCACTGGAATAGGCAGCATTTATTCTTGGGAAATTTTTATGAAGTAAAGTTTAAGAAATATGAGTAAGGATGTGGACTTGACCTGAAGACAAAAGCCTCCAAATGGCTTAGAGTGTTCACCACTAGAATGCATCAGTTATTATAATGGAAGTTCCTCTCACTTCTGTTTGTTCTGTTTCCTGTATGTTAGTCATGCTTTTCAGAAATTGATGGTTCATGCAGGTCCAACATGTAGAGATTTCCATTGCAACCCAGGCTTAATTGTCACAATTCTTGATGGGCCACTCAGTGCTTCACCTCGGGGATTTCAACCCTGCCACAGCACCTCTCTGAAGGTGCAGAGAAGAATCCAAGTCTCCAACAGTCCTGTATTTTACATGTTTCCAAAATCAGTATCACATGAATAATGCTAGAAACTTTTTTCTGTCAGCTAGAGATGGAGACTTCTCATGAACCACAGTTACATTTCCTAAATAACTTTTGAAGACCATAGACTTTAATGCTAATTAGAGTTTCCTTAAGGCTCAAAATGCTGAATACCAATGTAAACCTCTCCCCTCCATCAGTATGGTCTAAATCACAAACATTTAAAATTTTTTGGACCAAAGATTCAAATGGGTTCCATGAAAAGACTAGGTCTGATAGGTATGCACTCCATGCAAAGGTGTTTCTCTTGTTGCAAACATGACATAAACTGGGTGTTGTTTACTTTGGGGAACAACATGTGCCAAGAGAAACAAATGAAAATTAGACTAATTATGACAGAACATATTAATCTTCCAATGACAATGAGATTATTTTCAAAATTGTACAAATTCTAGCAGTGTATAAGGGAAAATTATTACTACCAGATACACCTAGTATATATTAACTTTGCAGATAATATCTAATTAAAATTAGTACCTTGTTTTGAAGCTAACAACAATAATATTCCAAGTTTGCAAAGAAGTAATTTTCTTGAATTTGAATTCAATTCATAGTATTCAAGACTGTGGCTTCACATAGTTAACATTTGTAGACAGAAAATGAAACAAATGATGAAAAAGCTATTGGGAATAACAGAATACATATTCCCAAAACAGAGAAATGAGATGTGGAACATGAGTTAAATAAGCATCACCAAAAATAGCACCTCATTGATACTGAGAAATACAGAAAGAGAAAGAGATGGAGGTTGGTGCTGGCTGAAGCAAGACAAATGTCTGCAGATAGTCTGTATTACGTGATACCTAATGATTTGTGAAGGCCCAGTTTAACTACATTAGAAGAATGAGGAATTACATGCCATATTAAGACTCTTCTAAGCAAGGAGCTACTGCAAAGTAAAGCTTGCAACAGGAGAATTCAGATTATTTCAAATTGATGCAGACGTCAGACAAAACATGGCCTAATAACTTTCAGAAGTGCTTCCAGATAACATTGCAACCACTCTTAGAAATGTGTGGGGAAAAAGCTTGAAAGTGCTCTATGGCCATCTTGTTCATGCCCTGAGTCTTCATACAAGGGAGGCATCAGGTGGCTGTGATTATGTCCTCCCTAAACCCTTCCCTAAATCTTTAGAGTTGCCAGCTAAGACTGCTGGGTTTCTCTACCATTATTTGTACCTTAGGTCTTCTTAGCACAGTGAGAAACTGAGTCAATAGCATGAACTATCATCAAGTGTGTCACTCACGGACCTACCATCATCCAAACTGTAGGACTCTGATATTCTGGTTAAGAGAACTTGATTTAGATACACCTCCATTTTAGTGGGATATTTGAACACATTTTGAACATTGAATTTATGTTAATTAAAGAAAACCTTCCCTTAGAAGGTGGAGTCAGCAACTAGTTGACAGTAACCATAGAAACTAGGAGGAACTCCAGAAAGTGGAAAAAAGGCACAGGAAATAGAATAGAGGGACTTGTGAATTTGGCCATCTTTTCAGTTTACTATAGTAGAAGAATCTCTCTTCCTTGGTTGCAGGCTAGGGAGGAACTTGGATAGTTTCTTTTCTGGCTTACTTAGCAGATTTTCACAAAAGCATCTGACTTCCAGGTCTTTATTAGTAAAATAGAAAAACTGAGATTTAGTTATGAACTAATTTTGGCTGAAGAGGCAGAAGCACTTCAGGCAGGATGTAAAAGTCTCTCAAAACATTAAACTGAGCACTGGGTCATTGATTGTGGACCACAGTTAGTGGCTGAAATAGTAGTAGATTCAGGTGCAGCCACTGTAATAGCAAAAAACACTCCATTAATCTTTTAGAAAATATTTGACCTGTCACTTCTGCTTTCTAGATGTGTAAAATCGCTCTAAATATAATGTGCATTTAATAATCATACATTTTAAATAATATTTTAATAATTCAAAAAGATTTTCAAAGACTGTACCTCCCTGTGTGTCAATGTCTGTCTCTCTGTCTCTCACTGTTTCTCTTCCTGTCTGCCTCTCTCTGTTTCCCCTCTTCTCTCTCTCTTTCTCTCTGTCTTTCTCTGTCTGTCTCTGTCTCTGTCTCTGTCTATCTCTCTTTCTCTCTCTCTCTCTCTCTCTCTCTCTCTGTGTGTGTGTGTGTGTGTGTGTGTGTGTGTGTGTGGTTGTGTGTGTTATGAAGAGACTATTTCCCAGTAATCTTAGAGCTGCCTTAGTGCCTTAGTCTTATGGATCTTACAAACTATTCTCTTTTCTTCCTTGGTGTTACAGCTGGATAGGAAAATTGATTACTTTGTTCAATTGAGAGCTTTTGAACAAATTTGAACAAAATATATTTTACTTGCTGCAATATTGGGGAAGCATCCATTAAGAAACAACCATGTTCAGGAATCAAAAGAATATTCAACTCCTGTAACAAACACATCAGAGGCCACAAAACACATCTGACCATCTTTCATAAATTTTAAAATCTGATGATTTTTAAAAATTATTTTACACTTTAGAGAACAAGTACCATGTTAAAAGTTATAGTACATATTCCATTGATAATGGGTGATGTATGTATAAGAATAAATTTTAAAAATATAGTAAGGGATTATGCTGGTTTAGTTAAGAGGAAATTTTTATCATCTTCAATATCCATGACCACACTAGCTCCAGGTCTTTGGCTAGGTTAATATTACCAGACATGATTTCCCTCTTATAGATGGGGCCTTATATCGAATTAATAACTATTGGTTACCTCCAAGGTATGGGTATCACTACCATACTGGTCACTGTTTAGTTCATAGTAATCAAAATTGAGTAGGACTACTGGTGGCTTCCCTTTCTTGACCTCTTGATAAAACATTCTGAAACTATGAAAGCTAATATCTTACATGAGGCTTGCTATAATTATATTTTAATTTCAAAACAAGTGTTTAAGCTGAAAAAATTATGTAATTAATGCATTCTCTATCATAAAATGAATCTATGATGATGTGTAGAAACTAGGAACACTGCTCTTAAAATAGTAATATAAAATAGTAATATAAAAAAGAGTTGATATATGACATAGAGTGATTGTATATTTTGAATACATAGGTAAAATCAGTATGCTTATGATGTCCTCATAGCATTGGTGGAAAGTTACCTCTATGAAGAAGGAGAATGACAGTGAAAAGTCATGCTATAATGAGGAGAAGAGACCTTAAAACACACTTTGAGGCATCCTGGAGACAAGAAGGCAGAAATGAATTCTTTCATTAGGGCACTAGATGAAGGACAGCCATCCTAGGTCTGAGTTTAGCTCAGAAAGTGTCCTGATTACGAATACTATGAAATCATCACTTTATGATTCTGGAAGGGGTGAGGTTGTATTCATTTATCACAAGAGACACATAAAACAGATACATGAAGTATACTTTCCCTACTTTGCAGGAAGGTTGTCTTATGATTTGGAAATCTTTCCACATGGATACAATTGGATGTCCATTGTTACAAGAGCCATCTTGTAAAACATCTTACGGGGATAAGAGTAAGCTTTATGCACTGGAGAGTTGTTTCAGTGGGAAAGAAGAATGATTCTTTTTCCACATGACAATTAGGTACCTGGCACATAAATTATAGTGGCTCACAACTGTTCTTAACTCTGCTACAAGAGGATCTAACCCTCTTCTGAACTCCGCAGACACAAATCAGTCATGGGGTGCACTGGCATTCATGCAGAAAAAAGTATTTCCTACACATAAAATAACAAGATAATTTAGATTCTTCCATCCCTTTCGGCCGACTGACCCAGGAACTAGGTGAGTGAGTCTCTGCCCTTACCCAACTCCCACCCAAAATATTGAAAGACCCCGCCCCTTGGCTCGTTCTCTCTCTCGGTGACACTCCCGTACGCGCTCGCACCCATATGCCTGGCGGCTGGCTCCCTCCCAAGCAGGTTCACCCATGCGGGGCGACTCAGGCCCGCCCGCCTGGTGCCGCACCCCGGGGCTGGGGCCGAGCAACAAGCACCAGGTGGGCCGGCACAAGGACGAGCACCAGGTAGGCCGGCACGAGAGCATACACCAAGTGAGCCGGCCTGGGGCCCTGCCCCTGAGTCCCCGCCCGGTGAGAAACACTCTGTCCCAAGGTCTCCGCCCCCAAGGTCAGCCATCTGGACGAGGGGGGGGGGAATTGAGTCTGTTGTACCAGACACCAGACCTTGAGAATATGCTGATCTGGAATGGCTCTGTGTCTCATTTGAACCATCCAATAGAAATGATTCTGTATTTTGCCTCATTTGAAAGACTCTGTGTTTCACTTCATTTGAATAACTCTGTACTGCGCCTCATTTGAGTAACCCTGTATAGCGCCTCATTTACATTGACCAATGGGAATAGCTCTGTACGATGCCTCATTAGAATTATCCAATAGAATCCCTGCTCCTAGCTTGCACCTTTTTCCCTATATAAGGACCGCTTTCCCTTGGCTCGGGGCGCTTGGCCTCACAGAAGCTAAGTCTCCCGGGTACCCGTATCTCCAATAAAGCCTCTTGCAGTTTTGCATCCAAGCTCGTGGTCTCGCTGATTCCTGGGTGCGGGTCTCCTTCTACGAAAGTACCTCTTCGGGGGTCTTTCAATATCATTCACCCAGACCACCCCCACACCTGCGCCTGCCAGTTTGGAGCAGACACACCCAGGCAGAGAGGAGTTCCCTGCTCCCTGAATCTGGTAGTACCCCACTCTTCCATCTGTTTCCACCGACCAACCCAGGAACTAGGTGAGTGAGCCTCTGCCTTTAACCAACCCCCACCCAAACCATCACTCACCCCAACCACCCCGGGCCTGTTTGGGGTAGACACGGAATGCAAGGAGGAGCTCCCTGAATCTGGAAACACCCCACTTTTCCATCTCTTTCCGCCAACTGTTCCACAGGGAGTGAGGAGATTACCAGGAAAGACAAGACCATCCAGAGTTGTGGACATTGAATTCCTGGCCCCCACACACCACTGGGTCACAAGAGGAGATAGAGGGACCCCACTTGCACCCAATAAGGAAGATATGGGAAGAAGACAGAATAAGATTTCAATCAACAACAGAAAGACCAATATGACACCACCAGAATCTAGGGACTCTACTCCAGCAAGATCTGAAAAGCCCAACACAGAGCATGAAGATGAGATGGACCTCAAAAATAATCTCAGCAAGATGATAGAGACCGTTAAAGAGGAAACAAGAAAATCCTTTAAAAAATAAATAGAAGAAAAAGCAAAAAATTACACGAAATGCAGGAAAAGACAAACCAAAAAATTCAAGAAATAAACAAATCTCTTAAAGAATCTAAAGAAAGCCAAGAAAAAACATCCAAACAAGAGAAAGAAGTTCTTGAAAGAGTTCATAGCATGAAAGCTGAAATAGACACAGTAAAGAAAACACAGAATGAGGCGATGCTGGAAATGGAAAGGCTGGATAAATTATCAGGAACTAAAGATGTGAGTATAACCAATATTATTCAAGAGATGGAAGACAGAATCTCAGCTATTGAAGACTTGCTAGAGGATATACATTCATCAACCAAAGAAAATCTCAAGTCCAACAAATCCCTAACACAAAATATACAGGAAATATGGAACACCGTAAAAAGACCAAACCTAAGAATAATAGGTGTAGAAGAAGGTGAAGAAACACTGCTCAAAGATACAGACAACATATTCAACAAAATCATATAAGAAAACTTCCCCAACCTACAGAAGGATATGCCTATGAAAGTACAAGAAGCTTACAGGACACCAAACAGACTGAACTACACAAAGAAACCCCCCAACACATAATAATCAAAACAACAAATCTACAGAATAAAGAGAAAATATTAAGAGCAGCAAAGGAAAAAGGCCAAGTAACATATAAAGGCATTGTAGAAATATCATCTCTGTATAGAGAGCACACAGAATTTTTTGTCTTCACCTAGGATCTAAAGTCCTGAAGCACAAGAAAAAATCACAAAGTATCAAAGAAAATCATAAGAAGTAAGAAGAACACATGCTGCATAAATAGATGGCAAAAGAGAGCTGATATATTTAATTATATTTCCCAGCATGAAGTTTTAAAAACTGAAAAAGAGACAATTAAGGCTATTACATAACAGTAAGGAATGAATTACAATAAAGCATATTTCTCAACTGGATGTCACACTAAATAACTTCCTACAAGTGAGACATGATAGTTGAAGATGAACTTTGATTCAGTTTTATTTAAATTTTTCCTGATTGCTGAGTGGCCCTCACACACCATCATCCTGTTGTAGATGCAATGGCAATGCTGTGCCAATTGACTTGCTAACACATGGATCCCACTTGAGAAACCACTCGTGGTCCAAAGCCCTGAGCTCCAAATCTTACCCTTTGCTCTCCACCTTCTCACACATATGCAGTGTGTTGTGGTCCTCATCCAACAAATTACACTATTTGTCATCTTGGCCATGCTATGCAAAGTTATTGTTGTTAGTGTCTGTGTTACCGTGGAAGGATCATGTGTACCTTGAAGACAGAAATAAACTCCAGTATACTTATATTTATGATATGGGCCTAACCTTTAGCCCCTGAATCATCTTTCTAGCTGTAACACTAATATACTTAGGCTCCACCCTGCTGATGTTGTATGTCACACATCTTCTTTGACTGACGGTCTCTGGGATCCATTGGAGCTCACTTGGAAACCTCATAGATGAGCAGCTGTGGAGCTTGGCCTTAGAGTGGTGGCAGCGGTAGCAGGATTTACCCCAGGTATATGACTGGCTTCTTGGAACCCACTCCCTATTGTGGGATAACCTGCTCAAACTTAATACGGGGTGGCGGGGTTCTCCCACTTGAACCTACCTCAGCTTGGTGTGCCAGACTTTGTTGACTCCACAAGGAAGACTTTACCTCCTCTGAGGAATGGGTAGGGGTAGGAAGTGGGGTGGCATGGGAGGTGGGAGAAGGGGAGGAAGGGAAAACTAGGGTTGCTATATAAAATAAAAAATATTTTTAAATAAAAAACTAAGGAAGTAAGACAGCAAATATTTATTCACTGAGATAGAAAATTAGAAGGAGTAAGACAAAGAGTGTGATCCTCTTGCTGTTCTGCTAAGGACTACAGGAATTGCACATAGAAAATAAAGACCAATATGGCTTCCCTTGGAGATGAGCTGATGTCATTACTAGAACCTCTGACACCATAGAGAAATTTTGTTATTTTATTTAAAAAGTTTTATTTTCTTTTTTATATAAATTTTTATTTAAATTAGAAATGATCATATTTTACATAACTATCCCATTTCCCTCTCCCTTCTATACCCGCATCCCCCACACAGATCCCCCATCCCATCCTCTATCCACTCCCCAGGGAGAGAGAAGCCTTCCATGGGGAATCTTCAAAGTCTGTCAAATCATTTGGGGCAGGGACTATCCACATAGTTCATAGTTCATAGACTATCCACATAGTTCATCCTTCTGACAATTAGCAAGAATTGTATAATTCTCTATATAGTTTCTTTAAAAAACTTTTCTATAGGATTCAGTAGATGTTCATGATAAATTTTTAAGAAGCAAAGCATTAACTTACTGTCATGTGCTGTCTATAACCTCAAGTAAATAAAGTCCCCAGTAAAAAAATGTTGGGCATTTTATACCTCAGATTTCAAATAAGATCAAAATGTCTGGTGCCATCACTTGTACCTAAACCAACAGCAAAACATGCAAACTGTAGTAAGAAATGAGCAATGAATGATATTAAATAAGATATTTGTGAATAGATCAGCACACAAATTCAAAAATAATGAATATAAACATAAATATTTAGGAGTAATTACAATAAAATCTCCATATACAACAAGGGTTTTACAATCTCTTTGGTCATACAACTGAATAGAGAATGTCTATTTTCATAACATTGTTGTTCCCAAGTTGCAAAGATACCCAAAGACAAATTGGGAGACAGACTCACTCTATTGTAAAAGCAAGGTATAATTGTTCTTCCAGCCATGACAGGGACCCAGTCTAACAAGAAGACAAAGCAGACTCCAAAAGGAGTGAATGAACTTCCCTGTTTACTGCTAGGTTTTAAAAACAAAAGTTACAGGATTTCATCAGTAGGCACAGATTGGTTTCTAATTAGTTGACATTTGGGAACAATTAGGAGAATTTTTCAGTCATATTTTGAAATTAAATACCTGTGGACCAATTATTGTCATTTGTCAGTCCTGAGATGGAACATTCTGTGGTTTCTATGGCATTGTCTTGTTACTTGTAGGTTGTCTGTTGTTCATAGATACCAGTAGTTTTCAGAACTGTACCCTGAGAACACAGGGGAGTTTTTGGTCTCCACTGGAGTTTATTTGTGGCCAAACGGTTCCCAGGAATCAAGCATCTAGGAGGCTGGGTGGAGGATCAGTAGTTTCTTTGTGTTTAGTTTTGGCCCTAGGCTCAGGGAGGCCAGAGGATCTGGAGTTACCTTGTGTTAGAGGCATACTTGTCTCTCTGTAGCCTGTCATGGCTGCTAAAGAAGGGGACTAAATGAGGGTTCCCTTCAAACATGAACCATTTTAAAAATAATTTTTATGTATGACTATTTTGCCGGCATGTTTGTAAGAATATTATGCTCATATCTCTTACAATAAGAGGCTAGAAAAGGGTACTGGATTTCCTGGAACTGAAGTCAAGCATATCCTTCAGTCCTCCTATGAGTGCTGAGAATTAAACCAAGATCCTCTTCAAGAGCAACAGAAGCTGTTAACCACTGGGAATTCTCTCCAGCTGAATCAACCACTTCTATATGTATACTTTCTTCAATTGGCACATAAACTTAACGCAATGTAACTAATACTCCTGAAGGAGTTTGTAAGGTTAATTAACACAGTTGAGAATTTATGTAGAAAGACAGACAACACAACTAAGAAAATCTGAAGCCTCTAAAAATGGAATTATATTTTCTGACTTGGTTGTTCTCTTTATAGAAATTTATAGTAATTTAGTCTGTGTGTACTGTAGGCATACATAAAGTTGGGTAGAAGAATGGGATATCATAAAGAGAGAGAAAACACATTATACGCATACCCAATTTCTGTTGTTGATTTTTTGGGGGGGTTGTTTTTTTGCTGTTTGGGACAAGGATTCTCTGTGCAGCCTTGGCTGTCATGCAAGTCTTTCAGTATGTCAGGCTGTCCTTGAACTCACAGAGATCCTCCTGTGTCCACCTCTCTAGTGCTGGGATTAAAGGTGTGCACCATTACCACCATGGTTTGTGTTGTTTTAAAAACTATGTTCTGGAATATGAATTCTTCATTAATACACTTATGGGAGCATGTTTAAAGCACCCTTTTACAATCTACATGTCATAATTGTTTGTTTTTCAAGATAGGGATTCTCTGTGTAGTTTGGAGACCAGTCTGGCCTGAACTCAAAGAGATCGATCTGCCTGCCTTTGCCTCTGCCTTCCAGAGTGCTTGGAATAAAGTCCAGTGCCAGTATAGACAAATCTATATTCAACATCTTGCTGTGGGTTTAAATATCATGTGAATGTGATTGGATATTATTTGATTGTTTTAGCAGACCAGAGGACATTGAGATATTAGGATTCTGTGTGAAGTGCTACAGTGCTGTGAGAATCAACACTCACCACTGGAATTTGAAGACACAGCACAGTATTATGGTTTGACAGTCTTCCCTTTCTTATGACACATGTGCTGTAACTTTTCTGAGAAAACCAGGAATCTTTTCAACTGCCAATTCTTTCAGTAATATTTCTCTGACCTTGAAAAACTGGAAGTTAGAAACTAATTTACTGTATTTAGGCAATGCGTTGTGAAATATTCACAAAAGTTCTCACTGTTCTATGAGTGCAAGCTTTGGATAAATCACAGACACCCCACAGCGAATGGGTGTTTCCTCTGTTAGAGCAAAAAAAGGACTTGGAAAAAGGAAAATATTTAGGGTACAGATAGGACTTTTAAGGCTTTTTAAGAGAACAAATAACTCAATGAGTTTTGATAAAAAGATATACTGTAACAGCAGAGAAACAGTTTCAGTAAGTGATGCATGAAGAAGAGCATCTGGAGCAGCCCAGCCTCTCACTTCTGCTTCCATGAAGGTTTATGTTAGGAGTTGTATCACTGTGGGAGGATACTCATTATACTGTAGACAGAAATAAATTCCAGTATCTTCAGACTCCAGGTTGTTGATGGTTAGAGAATAATCTGTGTCAGGCCCACTGCCACTGAACCTTGATGGGACCCCATCTGCGAAATTGGATCCTATATAGATAAGGCTCTTAGGAGCTTTCCCCGGTTTCTGTTGGAGCCGTCCTAACCAACTAGACTCTATCTCCCAGAGATGCAGAGAGAGAAGATGGAGACTGGGTCATCTGAATATCACATCTGGCACCTAGGAGTGGAGACACAATAAATATCCACATAGTTAAGCATAATAGAGGGCCTCCCCAATATGCCAGCTAACAACAATCACTGTATAACAGTGAAATTTCCATTTAATTGACTTTTTACCTGGAAGCCAGAGCAACAGGAGCCAAAGGAGCTGAGCAGGGGCTTTCATATCCATGCTGAGTCCTGACTGCAATGACAACTGCACAGGGAGTGGCTGGTATATGAAGAAGTCCTCAATGTCTGCAGTGACTGCACGCAAATCATTGGGATCCAGTTAGTTCTGGGCACAGCTGTAAGGCTTATCTCAGTCAATAACTGAACACAAACCCAGGGTCCCCAAGGGAAGACCACATATATAAACCTAAAGATGACACTTTTTTCTAGATATAAAATTATATGTGACATTTCTAATGTATATAGGATATATTTTGAATAATAAATTTCAAAGAAATACAAATATCCTGGTGTAAGGGAATATAAAACAGAGAAGGGAATATTATTCTTCAACTTATTCAAATAATTCTGATTTGTTCTGTTCTTCTGAGAAGAATTTTTGAGTTTGTAAAACTCATTTCTATAAATTTAAAGGAGAATTTATCAGGAACACTTTTATGTATTAAAAATAAGATTTAAAGCTTTACATATGTTTACTATTGCACAAACACAGGAATTATATAGTAGGTACTCAAATACCACCTTGATTCCCCCCAAATGTGTGTCACTTGCAATACTGATTCCATATGAAAAAGGAGATACTTTCACACTAACTGACTGGGTTGCACATTTTTCTCCATTTGGGATCTTCCATATTTTCTCTTTTCTAACATTTGTTACTATTCTCTACACTGGGAGACCACTCTTCATAGAGGCATACTTTCTCAGCCTAGACACATGGGAGAGGACCTAGGCCCTGCCCCAAATGACAAGACAGATTTTAATGATCCCCATGGAAGGCTCTACCTGTTCTATGAATCAGAAGAGGGATTGGATGGGGTCATTGTATGTCATGGAAGGATGGGAGGGAGAGGGACCTGGGACTGATATATGAAATAAGATTGTTTATAGTTTGAATTAAATTAACAAATAGTTAAAAAAAATAAAGAGTTGTTTATTAGTTTAAACACCAGTACAAAATCTAGGGTTCTAAAGCTAGGTCAGAATATCCATAATATTTCAAATGGATTATCGATTGACTTAGTCTCTTTGTGAATTGGTTTATGGTAGAGAGAGTTTAATCTATAAGAAACAATTCAATTGTCTAAGCAATACACATAATGTATAACATATTTTCATAAATAAAATATTTTCTACTAACTGAGGAGACACTTGCATCGTGGGGATATTCGCCACTTACAATACTTTCTTTAAAGTTTCATCTAATGTAAATGATCCCACCCTTTTCTGTTTTACATACAGTGTCAGAAGAGTGGATCACATTCCTGGTGACTTGGCAAAACTAAAACAGAGGTCTAAACTTTCTAAGACCATACAGATCTTGGAAAGTCTCATAATGTATGCATCTTCCTTTTATCTTCTGTAGTCCTTTTCTGACTAACTGTTCTTGTTAACTGAAATGTATCAACCCAGAACATAATTGTGGTGCTTAAAAGAAAACACTGAGAAAGACTCAGCACTACAATGGGATCATAATAGCAAGCTAATGGAGACTTTCTAATGGCTTAAAACTATTTACCAGCAATCTTCCCTGTTGAATTTGAATATCCCAAAGGGTAGGCAGCTCACAACCACCTGCAGTTCCAGCTGCAGGAGATCCAGTGTTGTCTTCTGACATTTGTGGGTACTTGAACATGTGCTCATGAACACACACAGACATATGTGAACCTAAATTGAAAGATAATATATATTGGAAATTAATTCACTTTAAAGAATGGAGTATTCTCCAGTTGATTCTCCTTAAATTCTTCATTAAAAAAATCAATTGACAGTTTACTCCTAGCCTACCTAATCTACTCCATTGGTCTACCTCTTTTATACAAGTATAATACTGTTTTACTAGTTACAGCTTTGAGGGTTTTTAAATATAAGGTACACCAGGTCTCTTGGCTTGTTACTTTTTTCTAACTTTTTAAATTTGAATTAGAAACAGGATTGTTTTACATGACAATGCCAGTTCCCTTCTCCCACCCGTCCTCCGCTACCAACCCCCCCCCCACTAAAACCTTATCTGTCACATATCTTTTCTGCTCCCCCTGGATGGTGAGGCCTTCCATAGGGTGTCATTAGTGTCTATTGTATCCTTTGGGATAGAGCCTAGGCCCACCCCCGTGTGTCTTGGCTCAGGGAGTATTCCTCTATATGGAATGGGCTCCCAAAGTCCATACCTATGCTAGGGATAAATACTGGACTTCTACAGGAGGTCCCATAGATTTCTGAGTTTTCCTCACAGAAACCCATGTTCTTGGGGTCTGGATCAGTCCCATGCTGGTATTCCAGCTGTCAGACTGGGGATCAAGAGTTCCTGGATGTTCAGGTCAGCTGTTTCTGTGTGTTTCACCAGTGTGGTCTGGACCTATGTGCTCTTCACTGGTCCTTCTCTACATCTGGGTTCCAGTTCAGTTCCGTGATAAGTTATGGGTGTCTGCTTCTACTTCCACCAGCTGCTGGATGAAGGTTATAGGATGGTTATGCTCAAAATTTTGGACAAGCACAGTATTTTGTGATTGCGTATGATTTTAGATTGTCTTTACGATTCTCACGAATACTGTCTTTGCTATTTTGATAGAAATTACATTGAATTTACAAATGGCTAAGGATAGTACATTCATTTTTGACAGGATTGATTCCTCCAATCTGTGAACACAAAATGTGTTTCCTCTATATTTATGCTTTAGAATTTTTCATGAGAGTTTTTCACTTCTTGGCACATGTTGGTTGATTTGTCAACTTACCACAAGCTGGGCTCATCCAGGAGAGAATAACCAAAGACAAAGATTATATTGGCCTAAGAGCAGGTCACTGGGATATTTTTCTTTTTTATTTAAATTAGAACAAGCTTCTTTTACATGTTAATCTCTGTTCCCTCTCTATCACCTCATCCCCTGTCTCCCACTCACCCCCTATTCCAAACCCTTTCTGCTCATCAGAGAAGGTGAGGCCTTTCATGGGGGATTTTCAAAGTCTGTAATATCATTTGGAGCAGGACCTAGACCCTCTCCCAGTGTGTCTAGGTTGAGAGAGTATCCCTTTATGTAGAGAGGGATCCCAAAGTTTACTTGGGTACCATGGATAAATACTGATCCACTACCAGTGGCCCCATAGATTGTGCAGAACTCCAAACTGACTTCCCCCTTCAGGGGTCTTGAAAAGTCTTATGCTGGTTTTTCAGGTATCTGTCTGGGGTCCAAACTCAACCACTTGTTCTGGTCACCTGTTTCTGTGGGTTTTTCCCACCTTGTCTTGACTCCTTTGCTCATTATTCCTCCCTCTCTGAAATTATATTTCAGATTTCATCTCAGTGTTTAGTTGTGGGTGTCTACATCTGCTTCCATCAGCTACTGCATGAATGCACTAGGATGGCATATGAGGTAGTCATCAATCTCATTATCGGAGAAGGTCATTTAAGGTAGCCTCTCAACTATTGCTTTGATTGTTAGTTTGAGTCAACCTTGTAGATCTCTGGACATTTCCTTAGTGCCAGAATTCTCTTTAAACCTATAATGGATCCTTCTATGATAATATCTCTTTTCTTGCTCTCCTGTATTTTTTCCCTGACTAGATCTTCCTGTTCCCTCATGCCCTCCTCCCCATCCGCTTCTCCCCTTCTCTTTCTTTAGTGATGATTGATGTGAGAGGACCCAGCCAACAGGAAGTGATGCAATCTCTGGGCAGATGTACCTGGAATATATAAGGAAATAAAACTGGGCAAGCTATTAGCAGTAAGCTATAAGGAGCAGCATTCCTCCATGGTCTCTGTGTAAGTTCCTTGCTCCAGTTTGCTGTTTGATTTATTGCCCTAAATTTCCTCAATAATGGACTGAAGCAAAACAGGTAAACCAAATAAATCTTTGCTTTCCAAAATGGTTTTAGTCAGTATTTTATTACATGAACAGAAACCAAGTAGAACAAGGCATGCAAAACCTTTGCTTAAATATATTTCTAGGTTTCATTCCTCTAAACTTCCCCTCTCTCCTTTTTTGTGAATTCTACAGTTTTTGTATTTTAAATTACTTTTTCAGTTTATCATGGTTGTCACATGGAAAGTCTCTGAATATTTTTGCATCTAGGTGGATATTGAAATCTAAAATCTGTTTTAATTCTCTGACACTCATACCAAATGCTCAGATGAGAGGTTGCTGGTATCTTGGGCCTTTAAAATGCTTTATGTCAACATTGTCTCTGGGTGAACAAAATTACACCATTCCCATATCATGATGTGTCAAATAAGTTCTTAGACCAAAGACTAACTTTCTGTTTTAGTTTCTTAATTTGCCATGAGTTAATTGTGGATGCCATCTCACTTTTTTATTGTATTAGTAAGATATGTTGGTGCCCCCTGTGAGAAATATTTAATAAATTACTGACAGAAATATTAAGCAAGAAATCAAACCATAGTAGTAGAATTATAGAATGACCCACTTTATGAACAATTACATCCTTAATGATTCAAATGATAAATAACAACCATATTTTGGTGTTAATTTTCCGGGACACCTGTGTGCCATTCTATTCATTTTGTCCCGGAAAATTAACACAGACTCTGTGAGGTAGAACATTATGATGATGTAACCAGATGCTACAAACTATTAAAGATATGACACATAAGCAGCAGGGAACATAGGACTGAATCAGATAATATACATCTTCCAAGGGAAAAAAAAACACCAATCCAGAGAAACAATGCTCCACCCAAACCCACTCCTGTACATTTTACCAGCTCTCCATGATGCTCTCCTGTAATAAAATAATTAAGGGATTACTCCAATAATTATGTCAGATGTCTAATTATCTGATAATCACTGGAAATGCCCTTGGAGTAATTCTATAAAGGTATGGTCTGGTAATGAGTCTCGTTTCCTTGTTTTCTGTAGAGTTGCTCAATAGAGACCATCACTAAAATTTGAAGTCAAAGAGGATTTTTACTATCCATTAGCCCATTTGGTTAACCATATAAGACAAGGATTGAGCCTCTCCTACTGTATGCCACATGATGATTGAAGCATCAGCAACGAGTCCTTGAACTTCTCAGACCTTTGCAAGCACCACATGCTTATGCAGTTTATTCCCTCTGTTGTGATAGATGCACACTGAATGCTGGTAGAGGACCACAGAGAGCAGGATTAATGTGCAGCTATCTGGATACTTCCAAGCAAAACTATTTCTTGGTATACAAGCAGTCTGAGCACATAAAAACACAAAGAGTAAAAGATTGGACAGCATAGCATCCCTTGTGGCTTATGTCATGGCTTGTATCACTGTGGCATTAGTACTGTAACACTGTAGACAATAATAAGTGGCAGAATCTTCAGGTTCCACATTGCTGAGGCTTAGAGTAAAATTTCTCCCAGAATATTGGCTACTGAACCTTGAGGACACCAGATTGCAATTTTTTTCCATTATAGGTCAACAGTGTAGGAAATTGCCCTGATTACTTCTGGCACCAATTTAGGCCATTGCTAATGCCATGACTCGCCAGGCAATTGAAGGTCACTCTGTATCCTAGAGATGCTGACAGGAGGGATGGTGATTGTCTCACTTGAATGTCACATCTGGCACCTGACAGTAGAAAAACAAGCAAACATAAAATGACATAATTAGCAATTTTAGTAAGAATCTCCTGATTAGTAAAGAAATATAGGATACACTGTGCTAAACAAATTTTCTGTCCTGTACAATATATTGACAGCCACAGTAGTAAAATTATCAGGGCCATGCTGTGTCCTGACTAGGACTGACACCTGCAGGGACTGTGAGGAGTCACCTATGAATCAGTTAATGGGGATTTGTTCTGGTCTCATACAAATCAGCAAAGCATTTCTGACCTATGGACAGTTGCAGGATATGATCAGCTCAGTAACACATGAAGTCTCAGTCTACAGGAATCTTTAACCAGTCCTGGGAGACACACACTTCTTACTGAGAAAGCATTCCCCACTAGGGACTATAGGATGTACTTAGTCTATTTTCATTTAAATGGAGTGACTTGGTTTTATCTTGTTTGGTTTAGTATTGTTTTCTTAATGCTTGGATAAAAATTATACTTTTCATTTTAAATTTAAAAAGAAGATGGACAAATGGAGATTTAATTCTTTAGAAACTGCAAGAAATATAATTTGAGGTGAAAGTGTTTTTTTTTTTCCTTAGGGATTTTGTGTGTTAAATCATCATGATGAGCAATGGCCAGAAGCATATTTTTTGACTGAAATTTAGAAGCATAGAAGTGAACAAAGGGAAGTCAATATATGTGCATACACTTACAACTGCATTTTAAAATAAGGACATGAAAAATACCCTTTCAAAAACATAGTTTAATGATCTATAGGAAAGAGACTAGATACTGTCTGTTGACACTAAAGTGTCACCATAGAATGAGAGTTGTCCTGTATTTCTCAAAATATTTATTCACTCAGCCAATTTAAAGAACTTACTTGTTCTATGCCTTTTGAAAATCTCTGACATATCTGTTCCTCTAAGACACTAAATATTCCCTTTGTTAGTGTCTCCTACAATCTTTGATGACCATTCATGATCTTTCTTATTCAAAGTCTTCCCTGTTAAAGGCAGAGATTATGAAGAGTGAGTCAATCCTTGAAATCACTCTCATCCACAATCCCACAAATTATTTCCACAGAGCTTTTCTAGTGTGTTTTATGCTTGTTGGTCATACATATAGTTGATTTGATTTTCTCTTAGACTGTACTGTTTTGATGAATGGAAATAATAATAGGATGTTTTACATTACTCAGACTCATAGGATATTCAGTCACAGTGTTTCAGAGACAATTACCTTCACTTCAGAGCAGATTGAAAGTAGACTGCTAGCCTTTGGAGACAATATCTGGTTGCCCATAGAGACAAATAGACAAGGACATTTTCCCAGGGGCTGTTTTTTGCTGATTCAATGTTAGAATTTGCAACAACTTTAGTCTGCATGTACACCACACCCTCAAGGTTCATCCAATATTTTTACTGTCTGGGAACCCTCCACAACTTAGAGATATGTGCAAGTCCATTGCTGCTCAATGGCTAGTCATTGTGATATCCCTACCCTAAGAGAAACTATGTGACTTTTCTTGGGTTTTGAGAATGGGCTCACTCCTGAATATGTAACTTATAAAGGTCCTGAGATAGTTTGTGTGAGAAGAGGATGCACACCAGAGTGGTGAGGCAGAGACTGAAGGAGCAGTGATGAAAAAGGCAGCAGTGGGGCCAGAGAAAGGAGAGAGCAAGGCAGACTTTTCAGACAGGATATTTTCAAGATGAAGTAAAGAGAAATTCACGATCAGGAAGTGTTTAACTCGTATAAACTTATATATCTACATGGCCCTCTGCAGCCTACTCTGCTGACTGCTTTAAGTAAAGTCACAATTAAGGATATGATCCAGCACTATTCAGATATTGATAAAAGTACTGTAAATATTCTGGCAAGATGAATGATCATGAGCGTGAAAATTGGGCTAATTACAAGGGGTATCACACTTTCAACAGCTCCTTCTGGTAAAGATTCTTTTCTTGCACAGCTCAGCTAAGTCACTGTCTTTATTTGTGTATCATACAGTGAGCCCACTAATCTCTAACAGATAAAGACAAACTAAACTCAAGGTCTAAGAAACATCCCAGTTAAACTCAGGGTCACACAACAAAACATACAAACAAAAGAAATGAATGTGGAAAGGAGAATTGTAGGGTGGAGAGAAAAGACATCCTACAAATAAGAGCAATAATAATGTAATACATGCAAGTATAAAATTTTCTAGGAACAAATCATATTGATAAAACTCACAATATCTAAACCTTTTTAACACATACTGCAGGAAATAAAAGTAATAAATTCATTCAAACATGAGACCAATATAGAAAACTTTAAGTAAAGCAACACAAAAGGAAATGGACATATGACTCAGCAGTTAAGAGCATGGATAGCCATATTATAATTAGCCAAATTGAAACAATACAGACGCGGGATTTGGTAAAGAGAACATGGATGCACTATGGTGTTTCAAGAGATTCCTTCACAGAGTACATTTGAGATGAGCCACTGCAATAGACACCCTTTATACTTGGGACATTTTCATGAAGTCAAGTTTAAGAAATATGACTAAGGATGTGGACTTGACCTGAAGACAAAAGCCTCCAAATGGCTTAGAGCGTTCACCACTAGGATGCATCAGTTATTGTAATTGAAGTTCCTCACACTTTTGTTTGTTCTGTTCCCTGTATGTTAGTCATGCTTTTCAGAAATTGATGGTTCATGGAAGTCCAACATGTAGAGATTTCCATTGCAACCCAGGCTTAATTGTCACAATTCTTGATGGGCCACTCAGGGCTTCACCTCAGGGAATTCAACCCTGCCACAGTAACTCTCTGAAGCTGCAGAGAAGCATCTAAGTTTCCAATAGTCCTGTATTTTCCATGTTTCCCAAATCAGTATCAATGAATGATGCTACCATGTTTTCCTGTCAACTAGGGGTGAAGTCTTCTCCTTATGAACCACAGTTGCATTTCATAAATAACTTTTGAAGTCCATGGAATCTAATCCTAATTAGAGGTGACCTAAGGCTCAAACTGTTGATAACAATTGAAAATCTTTCTCCTCCCTTAGTACAATATAAACCACAAAAATTTCAAATTATTTGGACCAAAGATTCAAATGGGCTCAATGAAAAAGACTAGGTATGATGGGTATGCATTACATGAAAATGTGTTTAAAGAGTTCCTCTTTTTGCAAACATGACATAAGCTGGGAGAAGTTTTTTGTTGTTGTTTACTTTGGGGAGCAACATGTGCCAAGAAGAACAAATGAAAATTAAGCTAATTATGACAGAACTTATTAATCTTCCAATGACAATAAGATTTTCCCCAAATTGCACATCTTCAAGAATTGTATAACAAAAGATTATTATTACCAAATAAGCTAATACAGTTATGTTTCATAGTACATATTAACATTGCAGATAATATCCAAATAAAAAACCTTTTTTTGAAATTGGTAACAATAAGATTTCAGGTTTCCATAGCAATAATTTTCTTGAATTTAAATTCAATTCATTTTCCTGCAAATTTCAAGATTCTAATTTTTTCCACTGAGTAGTACTCCATTGTGCAAATGTACCACATTTTCTCTATCCATTCTTCAGGAGAGGGGCATCTAGGGTGCTTACAGTTTCTGGCTATTACAAATAGTGCTGCTATGAACATCATTGAACAGGTGTCCTTGTTGTATGAATGTGCTTTTATTGGGTATACGCCTAGGAGTGGAATTGCTGGATCTTGTGGTAGACTCATTTCCATTTTCTTGAGGAGTCACCATATTGATTTCCAAAGTGGCTGTACAAGTTGGCACTCCCACCAGCAGTGGAGAAGTGTTCCCCTTTCTCCACATCCTCTCCAGCATAAACTCTCATTGGTGTTTTTGATTTTAGCCATTCTGACAGGAGCAAGATCATATCTCAGAGTTGTTTTGATTTGCATTTCCTTGATTGCTAAGGAGGTTGAAAACTTTCATATGTGTCTTTCAGCCATTTTAGATTCCACTATTGAGAATTGTCTATTTAGTTCTGTATCTCACTTTTTAATTGGATTGTTTGGTGTTTTGAAGACTAGCTTCTTGAGTTCTTTGTATATTTTGAAGATCAGCCTTCTGTCAGATCTGAGGTTGGTGAATATCTTTTCCCAGTCTGTGGGCTGCCAAACCATTCTGAGCAAGGTAATCACAAAAAGATAAACAGGATATGTACTCACTCATATGTGGATTTTAGACATTGAGTAAATGATTACCAGCCTACAATCCACACTGCCAGAGAAACTAGTAAACAAGGAGGACGCTAAAAGAGACAAACATTGTCCCCTGGTTAAGGGGAAAGTGTCACAATTCCCTGAACAAATTGAGATGATGGGAAGAGGGGAGAGAGAGCTATGAGAATGAGAAGGGAAGAAGAGGAAGGATGCTGAAATCATGAGGGACAGAGAAAGAGTTAATCAGGTGAAGAATAGAAGAAAGTGTATGTTATAGGTAGGGTTTTAGGTGGGGGAGGTGGTAGGGGAGGACTGGATGGAGAGGGGAAATGGGATTGTCATGTAAATCAATCTTGATTCTAATTCAAATAAAAAATGATTAAACAATTCAATTCAGCACCAGGTGGTGGTGGCACATACCTTTAATCCAAGCACTGGGAGGCAGAGGCAGCAGATCTATGTGAGCTACAGACCAGCCTGGTCTACAAGAACTGGTTCCAGGATGGCCTTTAAAGCCACAGAGAAATCCTGTTTTGAAAAACCAAAAACCAAATCAATTCATAGTTTTCATGACTGTAGCTTCACCTAGTAACACTTTCAGACAGAAAAAAAACAAATAATGAAAAAGCTGTTGAGACTAACATAATTCATACTCCCAAAACAGAGAAATGAAATGTGGAACATGAATTCAGTAAGCATCACCAAAAACAGCACCTCAGTGATACTGAGAAATACAGAGAGAGAAAGAGAAGGAAGTTGTCTGCAGATAATCTGCATTATGTGATACCTAATGACTTGTGAGGGCCCACAAGAAATGACATGTTAAAAAATCAGGAATTACAATGCCACATTTAGACTCTTCTAAGAAAGGAGCTACTGCAGAGCAAAGGTGGCAACAGGAAAATTCAGATCAATTCAAATTGATGCAGATTCAGCATCACATGACACAGTAACTTTCAAACCTGCTTCCAAATAACATGAAAACACTCTTTGAAAGGTGTGGGGCAAAACCTTGAATGGGTTCTATGACTCTTGACCATGCTCTGAGCCCTCTTCATTCAAGGGAGCCATCAGGTGGGTCTGACTATGTCCTCCCTAAACCCTTTCCTAAGGCTCTTCAGAATTGCCAGCTAAGAATCTGGATTTCTCCTCCCTTATTTTCTTAAACTGAGAAGCCAAGTCAATAGCATGCTCTATCAACAAGTGTGTCACTCATGGACCCACCATCATCCAAATTGTAGGACTCTCATATTCATGTTAAGAGGACTTGGTTTAGATGCCCCTCCATTTAAGTGGGATATTTGAACACATTTTGAACACTGAATTTATGTTAATTAAAGTAAACCTTTCCTTAGAAGGTAGAGTCAGCAACTAGTTGACAGGAAGTAAACATTGAAAGTAGGAGGGACTCCAGAAAGTGATTAAAACTAGAATTGAGGGACTTCTGAATTTGGCCATCTTTTCAGTTTACTATCATGGAGGAATCTCTCTTCCTTGGTTGCAGGCTAGGCAGGAAATTGGATAATTCCATTTCTGCCTTACTTAGCTAGCAGGTTTTCACACAAGCAGCTGACTCCCAGAACTTTATTGGTAAAATAGAAAAAAAAATTGAGATTTAATTAAGAAGTAATTTTGGTTGCAGAGGCAGAAGCAATTGTATCAGGATGTAGAAGTCCCTCAAAAATTTCTCCTGAGCAGTGGTCAGTGATTGTGGAGACACAGTCAGTGACTGAAATAGCAGTACATTCAGGTGCAGACACTGTAATGAAAAACAGCACTACATTAATCTTATACAAAATATTTGACCTGAATTTTGACTTCTGCTGTCTACATGTGTAAGATAACTCTAAAAATAATGTGCATTTAACAACCACACATTCTTAAATAATATTTTAGTAATTCAAAAAGATTTTCAGAGACTCTTTCCTCCTGTGTGTCAATGTCTGTCTATCTCTATCTGTGTCTCTCTTTTTCTGTCTCTCTCTGTGTTTATTTGTGTGTGTGTGTGTGTGTGTGTGTGTGTGTGTGTGTGTGTGTGTTGAAGAGATCATCTTCCAGTGTGAGACAGTCTGTGGCCTATGGGCTGAAGATTGATACCCCAATGTTACAGAGGATCTTTGGGCGACTGTCCAGGTAACATGATATCTCTGTCAATTCTAGAGTTTATATGTTATCCTTCTTTGGTCTTTGATGGAGTTGAAGACAGATAGCTATGGTTATACTTTTCTTCATTTATTACAAAAGAAATTTACCCTTCTTTTTATTTAGACAGAAAAGAGGAGATAATGGGGGAATGTCCTTCTGTGTATTTTTGTTTCATTGTTGAGTAAAGCACTGCTTAGCCAATGATGCAGCAAATTAGGCGGGAAAATGAGCCAAGGAGGATTCTGGGAAATGTAGTAAAAGGAAGTCTTTTATACAGGCAGGAAGTGACATACCATGCAGACCCATATATAGGCAAGGACAAGAAGGAAGTCACTCCTTTCTCTTGTTCTTCCTCTTCCTCCTGCTTTCTTCTCTGGAGCTGCCATGTGAAATCAGAAGACAGGGGGCTTGCTGCTGGCATACTCCATAAGATAAATCTTATGAGTATGGTTGATAATTAAGACTGAGCTAGCAGATGAGGAATCCTTGTCAATTGGCCAAGCAGAATTTGTACCTAATATAAGTCTCTGTATGTTACTTGGGACCTTTCTGTGGCAGCGGGAAGAACTCGGGTGGCTTGGCAATAGTGCCATGTGGTGGAACGGTTCAGTGCTTTGGATTAAAGATGTGTGGTTACAAGGTCTTATCTATCAAAGTTGTTTGACTTATCTGTAAGTGAGACAGGGATATTGAGGAAAGGAGAAATAACTACCTTTTAATATCTCTTTCTCAAGTTCCTGCTTCTCTTGTTCCCTTTCTGATATTCCACATTTACCACCTTGTTTCTGTGTGATGTTTCATGGCGAGACATGGTTTCTCTGTATTGCTTTGGACGTTGTCCTGGAACTTGTGCTGTAGACCAAGCTGGAATCAAACTCAAAGCGACCCACCTGCCTCTGCCTCCTGAGCGCTTGCATTAAAGTTGTGCACCACCAATGCCCAGCCAACAAAGGGCATTTTAACAATATAAAATTTACCTATATACTTCATCCTACTTAAGATTAAGATGAATTGTATAATTATATCTATACTGTCTTAAAATTCATTTGAATGGGAGTCAATAGGTAATGGTGGTAAATCTCTAAGGAGGTAAAGCATAGTGACAAAAGTATTTTAGAGCCATCGGGTATCTTCAAAGTTCAGGCAAATATAATACCCAATTTAAAAAAGTTGAGCATTTTTTTTACCTCAGATTACAAAAAGAGAAACGAAAATGAATGCTACAACCACTGATATATAAGCAATAGCACAATGTACAAGTAAGCAATGAAAGAGATAAAACAAATTATTTGCAAATAGATTTGTATAGAAATTCATATAATGGAGAATCAACATATATAATTACAATAAAACCTCTGCATACACCAAGGATAGCCGGATAGCCCTTGTATATTAAAGGCCATACATGTGAGTAGAGAAATGTATCTGTGTTCACAATATGAATCACTTAAAATTAATTTCATATTTATGACTATTTTCCCTGCATGTTTGTAAGAACACTGTGTGTACAACAGGTGCGTTCAGAGGGTAGAAGAGGGTACTGTATCCCCAGGGATAGAAATCTAATATAGCTGTGGATCACCAGGTGGGTCCTGAGAATTAAACCCAGATGCTCTTCAAGAAAAACAAATGAAAGAGTTACCTGACACAAGTGACCTGCGTGCCGGACCAGTTTGGCTGCAGCGGGTTCTGAACACCAAACACCCAGAGGAATCCTGGCCTCCATCAGCCGGTCCACATAGGCCAGGAGCTGATCATTGTCACTGCTCAGAGTCACCTAATGCAAGTGACCTGTGTGCTGGATGGAGTTCGGCAGTGGATCTGACATACTGAGGCCTGGTGAAAATTCTGCCTCCAACTGCCAGCCACACTGGACCCTGAACGCCTGAACATTACCGACACCCAGGAAAGAGTGACACCTTCATCCACAAGAAGAGGACCAACATCAGAGTACTGGATCTGTTTGCATCTACCAGAAGAGAACCTTGGTCCCTCACCCAACAGGAGAACAAGAAAATCTTGCTACACCCACCAGAAGAAAGCATGAGAAGAGGACAAGGTAAAAGCACATCCAACAAGAGAAAATCCAATATGACACCACTGGAGACTAGGAACCATGCACCAGTAAGACCCGGACATCACAATGCAGATGAACAAGAATCGAATGACTTTAAAAACATCTTCAGAAAAATGATAGAGGACCTCAAAGAGGAATTCAATGAGTACATGAGAAAATGCCTTAAAGAAATGGGAGAAAAAAACTAACCAAAAATTACAAGATATCAAAAAATCTCTCAAGGAAACAGTTCAAGACCTAAAAACTGAAATGGAGATAATGAGGAAAGCACAATCTGAGGGAATGCTGGAAATATAAAAGCTGGGTAAATGATCAGGAACTACAGATGTAAGCATAACCAACAGAATACAAGAGATGGAAGAGAGAATCTCAGGGGTTGAAGACACACTAGCGGAAATAGATTCATCAACCAAAGAAAATCTTAAGTCCAGCAAAACCCTATCACAAAATAACCAGGAACTATTGGCTACCATAAAAAGACCAAACTTAAGAATAATAGGTATAGAAGAAGGTGAAGAAATCCAACTCAAATGCGCAGAAAATTCATAAAATTCAACAAAATCATAGAAGAAAACTTTCCCAACCTAAAGAAAGACATACCAATGAAAATACAAGAAGCCTACAGAAGACCAAATAGACTGAACCAAAAAAAGGTCACCTCACCACATAATAATAAAAAAACACGAAACATACACAACAAAGAGAAAATATTAAGGGCAGCAAAGGAAAATTGTCAAGCAACCTATAAAGGCAAACCTATCAGAATCAAACCTGACTTTTCCTTTGAAACTCTGAAAGCCAGAAGTTCCTGGATAGATATTCTACCTACACTAAGTGACCATGAATGCCAGCCCAGACTACTATACCCAGCAAACCTTTTCATTCATTATAGATGGAGAAAACAAGATATTATATGACAAAAGCAGATTCAAACAATACATAGCCACCAATCCAGCCCTACAAAAAGTATTGGAATGAAAACTCCAACCCAGGGAATTTAACTACAACCAGAAAAACATAGGCAATAGTTAATCCCAATTTACCAACAGCCAAAAGGAAAAAAGGGACAGAATCCCACACACAATCTCACCACCATCACCAAATCAAAAACAATCAAGAATGAACAATAATCAATGGTCACTAATATCCATCAACATTAATGGTCTCAATTCCCCTATAAAACGACATAGATTAGCAGAATGAATAAGAAGACAGAATCCTTTCTTCTGCTGCATACAAGAAACTCACCTCAACCTCAAAGACAGACAGTACCTAAGAATTAAAGTTTGGGGAAAGATGTTCCAATCAAATGGACCCAAGAAACAAGCAGGAGTAGCAATCCTAATATCCAATAAATTGGAATTTAAACGAAAATCAGTCAAAAGAGATGAAGAAGGTCATTTCCTACTCATCACAGGAGAAATCCTTCAGGCTGAAGACTCAATTCTGAACATTTATGCCCCAAATACAAAGGCATCCACGTTTGTAAAAGAAACATTACTAAAACTCAAATCACACATAAAACTGCACACATGTATAGTGGGAGATTTCAACACCCCACTCTCAACACAGGACAGAAACACCAGACAGAAACTTAACAAAGAAACAAACGATCTAATAGAATTTATGGTACAGTTGGACTTAACAGATAACTATAGAACATTCCACCCAAATACAAAGCAATTTACGTTCTTCTCAGCACCACATGGAACCTTCTCTAAAATAGACCACATACTTGGCAACATGGCAAACCTCAAAATGTACAAAAAACTTGAAATAACACCCTGTGTCTTATCAGACTACCATACTTTAAAATTAGAATTCAACAACATGCACTACAGAAAACCTACAAACTGATGGAAATTAAGTAACAGCCAATTGCACAATTCATGGGTCCAGGAAGAAATATAAAAAGAAATGAAAGACTTCCTAGAATTCAATGAGAATGCAGACACAACATATCGAAACATATGGGATACTTTGAAAGCAGTGCTAAGAGGAAATTTCATAGCGCTAAATGCCCACATGAAGAAACAGGAGAATAATCACACTAGTGAATTAACAACACAACTGAAAGCTTTAGAAAACAAAGAAGCCAATACATCCCAGAGGAGCAGATGCCAGGAAATAATCAAATTGAGGGATGAAATCAATAAAATTGAAACTAGGAAAACAATAGAAAAAATCAATATAACAAAAAGATGGTTCTTCGAGAAAATCAACAAGATAGACAAACCTTTATCCAAACTTACCAAACAACAAAGAGTGAACATGGAAATTAATAAAATCAGGAAATAAAAGGGGGACATAACAACAGACACAGAGGAAATCCAGAGAATAATCAGGTCATACTTTGAAAACATATATTCCTCAAAATTTGAAAATCTAAAGGAAATGGACAATTTTTCTGGACAGATTTCACTTAACGAAAATTAAATCAAGAACAGATAAGCAACTTAAATAGAACTACAACCTCTAATGAAATGGAAACAGTCATTGGAATACTCACAACCAAGAAAAGCCCAGGGCCAAATGGCTTCAGTGCAGAATTCTACCAGAAATTCAAATACAGTTAATACCAATTTTCTTCAAAGTATTCCACACAACAGAGGCAGAAGGGTCATTACCAAGCTCTTTTTATGAGTTTGGTAATAAATAAACTTTATACCCAAGCCACACAAAGAAAAACTAAGAAGGAGAACTACAAACCAATATCCCTCATGATCATTGATGCAAAAATTCTCAATAAAATATTGGCAAATTGAATCCAAGAACAAATCAGGGAAATCATCCATCGCAATCAAGTAGGCTTCATCCCAGGGATGTAAGGATGGTTCAACATATGAAAATCCATCAATGTAATCCACCATATAAACAGACTGAGGAAAAAAATCACATGATCATCTTACTAGATGCCGAAAAAGCCTTTGACAGTATCCAACACCCCTTCATGATAAAGGTCCTGGAGAAATCTGGGATAACAGGAACATACCTCAACACAATAAAAGCAATATACAGCAAGTCAATAGCCAACATCAAATTAAATGGTGAGAAACACAATGCAATTCCTCTAAAATCAGGAACAAGGAAGGCTGTCCCCTCTCTCCATACCTCTTCAATATTGTCCTTGAAGTTCTAGCTAGAGCAATAAGACATCAAAAGGAGATTAAGGGAATACTAATCAGAAAGAAGGAATTCAAACTCTCACTATTTGCAGATGATATGATAGTCTACATAAGTGACCCCCCAAAAAAACTCAACAAGGGAACTCTTACTGCTGATAAACACGTTCAGCAAAGTGGAAGTAAACAAGATTAACTCAAAAATATCTGTAGCTCTACTATATACTGATGAAACATCGGTGGAGAAAGAAATGAGAGAAGCATCACCCTTTACAATTGCCACAAACAACATGGAATACCTTGGAGTAACACTAATCAAAAAAGTGAAAGAGCTGTACCATAAGAATTTTGAGAATCTAAAGAAAGAAATTAAAGTAGATACCCGAAAATGGAAAAATTACCCATGCTCTTGGGTAGGCAGGATCAACATAGTAAAAATGGCAATGTTACCAAAAGCAATCTACAGATTCAATGAAATCCCAACACAATTCTTCCCTGACCTTGAAAGAACAATTCTAAACTTTATATGGAGAAACAAAAGACCCAGCATAGCCAAAACAAGCCTATATAATAGAGAAACTTCTGTAGGCATCACCTTCCCTAATTTTAAGCTCTATTACAGAGCTATAATCCTGAAAACAGCTTGGTATTGGCATAAAAATAGACAAGTAGACCAATGGAATAGAATTGAAAACCCTGAGATTAACCCACAGACCTACAAACACCTGATTTTTGACAAACAATCCAAATATATAAGCTGGAACAAAAAGAGCATCTTCAACAAATGGTGCTGGCATAACTGGTACAAACATGTAGAAGATTTCAGATAGACCCAAGCCTTTCTCCCTGCTCAAAATTTCAGTCAAAATGGATCAAAGACCTCAAAATAAACCCAGCCACACTGAACCTTATAGAAGATAAAGTGGGAAATACCTTGAATTAATTGGTACAGGAGACTGCTTCCTGAACATAACACCAGTAGCACAGACACTGAGATCAACAATTAATAAATGGGACCTCCAGAAACTGAGAAGCTTCTATAAGGCAAAGGACATTGTCAGCAAGACAAAATGACAGCCCACAGACTGGGAAAAGATATTCACCAACCCCACATCTGACAGAGGGCTGATCTCCAAAACATACAAAGAACTCAAGAAGCTATTCTCGAAAACACCAAACATTCCAATTAAAAAATCAATTATAGAACTAAATAGACAATTCTCAATAGAGGAATCTAAAATGGCTGAAAGACACATAAGAAGGTGTTCAGCATCCTTAGCAATCAGGGAAATGCAAATCAAAATAAATCTGAGATACCATCTTACCCCTGTCAGAAAGGCTAAAATCAAAAATACCAATGACAGTTTATGCTGGAGAGGATGCGGAGAAAGAGGAACACTCCTCCACTGCTGGTGGGAGTGCCAACTTCTACAGCCACTGTGAAAATCAGTATTGCGACTCCTCAAGAAAATGGCAATGAGTCTACCATGAGATCCAGCAATTCCACTCCTAGGCACATACCCAAAAGAAGCACATTCATATAACAAGGACATATGTTCAACCATGTTCATAGCTGCATTATTTGTAATATCCAGAAACTGGAAGCAGCCTAGATGCCCCTCAACCAAAGAATGGATAGAGAAATTGTGGTACTTGTACACAATGGTGTACTACTCAGCAGAAAAAAACAATGGAATCTTGAAATTTGTAGGAAAATGGATGGAACTTGAAGAAATCATTCTGAGCGGGGAAAGCCAATCACAAAAAGACAAACATGATATGCACTCACTCATATGTAGATCTGCTTAATGATACATAGTAGTGACCTTGCTTTATCAGAGCTGTTTTTAATGATGTTGCTAAGAATGGTTTCCTCCCAGATGATAATTGAGAATCTAATTTAAAAGAAAAGTGGTGCCAAGTACCAAAAGAGAAACAGAACTGTGCTGTTTTCTGGGATTCTGTTTTTTACTTTTTTTTGGTGGCGTTTTTTTTTTTGTTTTGTTTTGTTTTGTTTTAAATGGAGTGTGCTGGATGTTTCTACAATTTTGTTCAAATGACTGCAGAACCTGGAAAACTGTTGCTGCTATTGATGCATAACATATTGCTATTATTGATATATATATATATATATATATATATATATATATATATATATATATTGAATTTTTGGAACCTTTAGCTGTGCTTTCAACTTTGGAATTAAAGTATCTCAGTTTACTGTGTTGAGTTGGCATAGTACAGAAATTGACAGCCATATTGGTCTAGAAATGTGGAATTTATTTTTTTTTCCATTTGTACGGAGGTAATGCACTGTATTAAATATGTGAGGTCTTATCTACAAGGGTTTGATTACAAAAACTAATAAAGTATTCTCTAAATAAAAATTTAAAAAGAACAACAAATATTTTTATCCACTGGGCATTCTCTCCAGCTCCATAAACCACTTTTAAATGTATATTTTCTTCAATTGGCACATAAACTCTATCTAATGTATCTAATATTTCTAATATTTCAAAAACAAAACAGTACTTCATATGGAAAACCAAAAAACCCTAAATAGCTAAAACAGTTCTGTACAATAAAGAAACTGCTAGAGGCATCGCCTTCCCTGACTTAAACTCTACTAGAAAGCCATAGTAATAAAAACACCTTAATATTGGAGCAAGAATAGGCAGGTGGATCAACAGAATAAAAGACCCTAACATTAATCCACATACCTATGAATACCTGCTTTTTGACAAACAAGCCAATATGGTACAATGGAAAGAGGAAAGCATTTTCAACAAATGAACATAACTCGATGTCATCATGTAGAAAAGTTCAAATAAATCTATATCTTTCACCATGCACAAAACACAGGTCCAAATGGATCAAAGACATCAACATAAATCCATCTACACTGAACCAGATAGAACAGAAAGTGGGAAGTACCCTTGAAAGCACTGACACAGGAGACCGCTTCCTAAATAGCCTAAATAGAATACATGTAGCACACACATTGACAACAATAATCAATAAATGGAACCGCCAGAAACTGTAAATCTTCTGCAAGGCAAAGTACACTATCACTAAGACAAAGCAACAGCCTACAAAATGGGAAAAGAACTTTACCAAAACAACATCTGATAAAGAGTTCATCTCCAAAATACATTTAAAAAATCAATGCAAGAAACTAGACCACAAAATACAAAATATTCCAATTTAAAAATTGGGTAAGGAGCTAAACAGGGAATTCTTGACTAAACAAACTCAAATGCCCCAAAATTGCTCACCATCCTTAATCATCAGGGAAATGCAAATCAAAACTGAGATACTATCTTATACCTGTCAGAATGGCTAAGATAAAAAATACTGTGGACAGCTTATGTTGGAGAGGATGTAGTGTAAGGGAAACAATCCTCCACTGCTAGTTGGAGTGCCATCTCATACATCCACTTTGGAATCAGCATGGTGCTTCCTCAAAAACTTGAAATCAATCTACATGAAGACACAATGGTACCACTCTTGGTTATACCCTAAGGATGCTCAATCATACCAAAAAGACACTTATTAAATTAAATAAATTAAATTAACATATCAGTGTTATTGATAATAGTCAAAACATGGGAACAACCCAGAGATACTTCAGCCAAAGAATGGATAAAGAAAATGTGGTACCAGAAACAGCTGTCATGAACATTGGGGAGCTCTTGGTCCCCAGAATGATAGCTGGAATACCAGCATGAGGCTGATCCAGAACCAAGGAACATGGGTTTTAGTGAGGAAACATCAGAAAAATACAGGACCTCCTGTAGTACTTCAGTGCTTATCCATGACTTTGGGAGCCCATTCCACCTAGCAGGATGCTCCCTGAGCCAAGACACACAGGGGGTGGGCCTAGGCCCTATTCCACAGGACACGATAAACTCTGATGACACCATATAGAAGACCTCTTGCTCCAGGAAGAGCAGAAAAGATATATGATAGGTAGGGTTTTAGTTGGGGGGGTTGTAGGGGAGGAGGAGTTAGAAGGGGAACTGGGATTGACATGTAAACAATCTTGTTTTTATTTCAAATAAAAATCATCTGCAAAACAAAACAAAAACATGGCTGTGCATGTGCAGCCTAATACATCTGTGAATCACATGTCCTAGCATGTTCATCCATTCAGAGATAGGTGTGTGCTAAGTAGTACTTAGTGATAATTCCAGAAGAAGTATATATAGAAGACATGGACAAGCACAGTCCAAACAAAGGGGAGTCCCAGGTTGCTAAGAATACCTCAAGGGAACAAGTTTACAAGTAGTTTAATGAAAAAATAAGAGTACCCTACCATTGAAAGTGACAAGATGAAAAAACATTTCAATCACAGTACATTCATAACAAGCTCTGCTACCTTTACTCTTACTAGTAGAGCCATCATTTTAATATTATGCTAATAACAATAAAATTATACCAATATATATGTTATACTTTTGAAAATATAAACAAGAAGGCGTGGAAATATCTAGCTTAATAATCCTAACGTGCCTTTCTATTTTTTTTTAATTTTTTATTAGTTAAATTAGGAACAAGCTGGTTTCACATGTCAATCCATTCTCCCTTTCCCTTCCCTCACCTCTCCTGCCCCACCCCAACCTACCCCCCACCCCATCCATCTGCCACTCCCCACGCAGGGTAGGTCCCTCAATGGGGGCTCTGCAAAGTCCACCATATCATCCTGGGCTGGGCCTAGGGCCATCCCTATGTGTCCAGGCAAGAGCATATCTCTTCACATGGAATGGGCGCTCAAAGTATCTTCTTACACCAGGGAAAAATACTAATCCACTACCAGTGGCCTCCTAGAGTGCAGAGGCCTCCTCATTGACATCCATGTTCAGGGGTCTGGATCAGTCCTGTTCTGGTCTCCCAGACAGTATCTGGGGTCAATGTGTTCCCCCTTGTTCAGGACAGCTGTTTCTGTGCGTTTGTCCAACATGGTACAGACCCCTTCGATCTTCATTCCTCCCTCTCTGCAAGTAAGTTCCAGAGTTCAGGTTAGTGTGTATCTGTGGATGTCTGTCTCTGCTTCCATCAGCCACTGGATGAGGGCTCTAGGATGGCATAAAAAGTAGTCATTAATCTCATTTTAGGGAAAGGGCATTTAGGATATAATCTCCACCATTGCCTGGATTGTCAGTTCATGTCATCCTTGTAGATCTCTGGAAGTCTCACTAGTGCCAGATCTCTCCTAGGACCTATAAAGGCTCCCTCTAATATGGTATCTCTCATCCTGTCCTTTATGCTTCCCCCAACTCAATATTTCTGTTCCTCCATTTCCTCCTCTCCTCTCTTCTTCTCCTGCTCTCATTCTGGCAGCTCTCCCTCCCCTATGTTCCTGCTCCCAATTAGCTCATGAGTTCCTGCCCTTTCCCATTCCTGGGGTCCTGGCATTTATCCCCTAGAGTGCTTCATGTTTCCTAATTTCTTTGATGAAGAGGATTGAAGGCTGGTAATCCTTTGCTCTTGTATAAAATTCATATATGAGCGAGTACATACCATGTTTGTCTTTTTGTGACTTGGTTACCTCACTCAGGATGGTTTCTTCTAGTTCCATCCATTTGACTGCGAATTTCAAGATTCCGTTGCTTTTTTCTGCTAAGTAGTACTGCATTGTATACATGTATCACATTTTCTTTATCCATTCTTCAGTTGAGGGGCATCTAGGTTGCTTCCAGGTTCCGGCTATTACAAACAACGCTGCTATGAACATGGTTGAACATATGTCCTTGTTGTATGAATGTGCATTATTTGGGTATATACCAAAGAGAGGAAATGCTGGATCTTGAGGTAGATTGATTCCCATTTTTCTGAGCAACCACCATACTGATTTTCCAAGTGGTCATACAAGTTCGCACTCCCACCAGCAATGGAGAAGTGTTCCTTTTTCTCCACATCCTCTCCAGCATAGTTTGTCATAGGTATTTTTGATTTTTGCCATTCTGACAGGTGTCAGGTGGTATCTCAGATTTTTTTGAGTTGCATTTCTCTGATGGCCAAGGATTTTGAGGACTTTTTAAGTGTCTTTGAGCTATTTCAGATTCCTCTGTTGAGAATTCTCTATTTATTTTTGCACCCCACATTTTAATTTCATTGTTTGGTGTTTTGGTGGCTAGCTTCTTGAGTTCTTTGTATATTTTGGAAATCAGCCCTCTGTCAGATGTTGGGTTGGTGAAGATCTTTTCCCATTCTGTGGTGGTCATTTTGTCTTACTGACTGTGTCTTTTGCCTTACAGAATCTTCTCAGTTTCAGGAGTTCCCATTTATTATTTGAAGATCTCAATGTCTGTGCTACTGGTGTAATGTTCAGGAAGTTGTCTCCTGTGCCTATTTGTTTAAGGATATCTCCAAATTTCTCTTCTAGACAATTCAATGTGTCTGGATTTATGGTGAGGTCTTTGATCCATTTTCACTTAAGTTTTGTGCATGGTGACAGATATGGATCTATCTTCAGTCTTCTGCATGTCCAAATCCAGTTGTGCCTGCACAATGTATTGAAGATGCTTCCATTGTATACATTTAGCATCTTTGTCAAAAATAAGGTGTTCATAGGTCTGTGGGTTAATATCAGGGTTTTGAATTTGATTCCATTGGTCTATCTGTCTATTTTTGTGCCAAAACCAAGCTGTTTTCAGGATTATAACTCTATAATAGAGCTTGAAGTCAGGGATCGTGATGCCTCTAGAAGATCCTTTATTGTAAAGAGTTGTTTTGTCTATCCTGTGTTTTTTATTTGTCCATATAAAGTTGAGTGTTGGTCTTTTAATGTCTGTGAAAACTGTGTTGGGATTTTGATGGGGATTGCATTGACTCTGTAGATTACTGTTGGCAAGACTGGCATTTTACTATGTTGATTCTACCTATTCAAGAGCATGGGAGATCTTTCCATTTTCTGGTATCATCTTTAATTTCTTTCTTTAAGGACTCATATTTCTTACTGTACAGGTCTTTCACTTTTTTGTTAGTGTTAATCCAAGATATTTTATGTTGCTTGTGGATATTGTGAAGGTTGATCTTTCTCTGATTTCTTTCTCATTGCATTTATCATCTGTATAAAGTATGGCTACTGATTGTTTGAGTTAATTGTGTATGCTGCTACTTTGCTAAAGGTGTTTATCAGCTGTAGGAGTTCCCTGGTAAAGTTTTTCAGCTCACTTATGAAGTCTATCATATCATCTGCAAACAGTGCAAGTTTGACTTCTTCCTTTCCAATTTGTATCCCTTTCATCTCCTTTTCTTGTCTTATTGCTCTAACTAGAACTTCAAGTACTATATTGAAGAGATATGGAGAGAGTGGACATCCTTGTCTTGTTCCTGATTTTAGAGGAATCACTTTGTGTTTCTCTCCATTTATTTTGATGTTGGCTGTTGGTTTGGTATATATTGCTTTTATCATGTTTAGATATGTTCTTGGTATTCCTGTTATCTCTAAGATATTTAACATGAAGTGATGTTGGATTCATCAAAGGCTTTTTCAGCATCTAGTGAGATGATCAGGTTGTTTTCTTTTTCAGTTTGTTAATATGGTGGATTATATTAATGGATTTTTGTATGTTGAACCATCATTGCATCCCTGGAATGAAGCCTACTTGCTCATAATGGATGATTTTTCTGATGTGTTCTTGGATTCCATTCGCCAATATTTTGTTGAGTATTTTTGCATGTATGTTCATGAGGGATATTGGTCTGTAGTTCTCTTTTTCAGTTGTGTCTTTTTGTGGCATGGGTATCAAATTAACTGTATTTTTGAAAAAAGAGTGGCAATATCCTTTCTGTTTCTACTGTGTGGAACAACTTGTGCAGTACTGGTATTAGCTCTTGTTTGAATTTCTAGTATAATTCTGCAGTGAATCCCTCTGGCACTGGGGTTATTTTTGGTTGGAAGGCTTTTGATGACTGCTTCTTTCATTCAGGGTTATAGGACGATTTAAACTGCTTATCTGTTCTTGGTTTAATTTTTGTAAGTGACATCTATCCAGGAAACTGACCATTTTCTTTAGATTTTCAAATTTTATGGAGTATAGGTTTTCAAAGATGACCGGATGATTCTCTGGATTTCCTCAGTGTCTGTTGTTATATTCCCCTTTTCATTTCTGATTTTGTTAATTAGCATGCTCTCTCTGTGCCCTTTTGTTAGTTTGGATAGAGTTTTTTCTATCTTGTTGATCTTCTCAAACAGCCAACTCTTTGTTTCATTTATTCTTTGTAATATTTTCCTAGTTTCTACTTTATTGATTTCAGCCCTCCATTTGATTATTTCCTGGCATCTACTCCTCCTTGGTGAGTTGGCTACTTTTTGCTCTAAAGCTTTCAGTTGTTCTGTCAATTCTCTAGTGTGACTTTTCTCCAATTTCTTCAAGTGGGCACTTAGGGCTAAGAACTTTCCTCTTAGCACTGCTTTCAGAGTGTCCCTAATTTTGGGTATGTTGTGTCTACATTCTCCTTAAATTCTAGGAAGTCTTTAATTTTTATTTTTATTTCTTCCTCAACCCAGGAATGGTGTAATTGGGTGTTATTAATTTTCAATGAGTTTGTAGTTTTTTGCAATTTGTATTGCTGTTGAATTTGAGCTTTAAAGCATGGTGATCTGATAAGATGCAGGGGGTTATTTCAATTCTTTTGTATCTGTTGAGGTTTGATTTATTGCCAACTATGTGGCTAATTTAGCGAAGGTTCCATATGACTCTGAGAAGGTATATTCTTTGTTTGGGTGGAATGTTCACAGATATTTGTTAATCCCAATTGGGTAATAACTCTTCTTAGATCCTATGTTTCTTTGTTAAGTTCCTGTCTGCTGATCCTGTCTAGTGGTGAAAGCGGCATGTTGAAGTCTCTTACTATAAGTGAGTATGGTTTTAAGTGTGGTTTGAGCTGTAGTAATGTTTCTTTTACAAATGTGTGTGCCTTTGTATTTGAGGCATAGATGTGTAGGATTGAGACTTCATCTGGAAGGTCTTTTCCTGTGATGAGTATGAAATGCCCTTCTTCATCTCTTTTGATTGATTTTATTTTGAAGTCTAATTTGTTAGATATTAGAATTGCTACACTAGCTTGTTTCTTGGGCCCATTTGATTGGAAAATCTTTCCCCTTACTTTGAGGTAATCTCTGTCTTTGCAGTTGAGGTGTGTTTCTTGTATACAGCAGAAGGATGTATTCTTTCTTCATGTCCATTCTGTTAGCCTGTATGTTTTTATGGGCAGGTTAAGACCATTGACATTGAGGGATATTAATGTCCATTAATTGTTTGTTCTTGTTTGTTTTGGATTTATTGTTTGTGGTGTCATTGTGTGTGAATTTCACCCTTCTGTTTCTTTTCGTGTTTGGTAGAATTGGATTATATATTGCCTATATTTTTGTGAGTGTAGTTATCCTCATTGTGTTGGAGTTTTCCTTCTAGAATTTTCTGTAGTGCTGGATTTGTTGATATGTATTGTTTAAGTCTGGTTTTGTCATGGAATATCTTGTTTGCTCCATCTATAGTGACTGATAGTTTTGATGGGTAAAGTAGTCTGGGTTGGCATCCATGCTCCATTAGTGTTTGTATCTATTCAAGACCTTCTGGCTTTCAAAGTTTCCATAGAGGAGTCTTGTGTGATTCTGATAGGTCTGCCTTTATATGTTACTTGGCCTTTTTCCTTTGCTGCTCTTAATATTTTCTCTTTATTCTGAAGGTTTGATGTTTTTATTATTATGTGCCAAGGGGACTTCTCTTTATGGTCCAGTCTGTTTGGTGTTCTGTAAGCTTCTTGTACTTTCATAGTCATATCTTTCTGTAGGTTAGGGAAGCTTTCTTCTATGATTTTGTTGAATATGCTTTCTGTACATTTGAGCTGTATTTCTTCACCTTCTTCTATACCTCTTATTCTTAGGTTCGGCCTTTTCACGGTGTCCCATATTTCCTGGATATTTTGTGTTAAGGATTTGTTAGACTTGAGATTTTCTTTGGTTGATGACTTTATATCCTCTTGCGAGTCTTCAACAACTGAGATTCTCTCTTCCATCTCTTCTATTCTATTGGTTATACTCATATCTTTAGTTCCTGATCATTTATCCAGCCTTTCTATTTCCAGCATCACCTCATTCTGTGTTTTCTTTATTGTTTCTATGTCAGCTTTAATGCTTTGAACTGTTTTGAGTGCTTCCTTTACTTGTTTGGTTGTTTTTTCTTGGCTTTCTTTAGATTCTTTGAGAGATTTGTTAACTTCTTGAATTCTTTGGTTTGTCTTTTCCTGCATCTCATGTAATTTTTTGCTTGTTTTCTCTTCTTTCTCCTCAAGGGATCTTCTTGTTTCCTCTTTAAAGGACTCTATCATCTTCCTCAGATAATTTTTGAGGTCCATCTCTTCTTCATGCTCTGTGTTGTGGTTTCAGATCTTGCTGGTGTGGATTCCCTAGATTCAGGTGGTGTCATATTGGTTTTTCTGTTGTTGAATGTGTTCTTACTCTGTCTTCTTCCCATCCCTTATTCCAGTGAGTGCAGGTGGCTCGGCTTCTGGCAGCAGCAGGATTACAGAGGGTGGTGGGTGGACAAGGGTGTGGTGTGTTCAGACTTAGGATGACCTTCCTGAAGCTCGTGCACCCACTGAGGTTAGGGCACCACTTCAGGACAGAGGGCAGGGTGTAGACAGGGGTCGCCTATCTATTTCTATGTGAATTTTTATTACTTATTTTATTTTTGAGATTATAATTACATTATTTCTCACTTCCATTTCCTCTCTCAAACCATATCACATACCTCTCCTTGCTTGCTGTCACATATATTGTCTGTTTTTTCATTACTTGTTGTTACAACCTGGTCAGTCTATATAATGTTAAATGCATGTATGTATTCAGGAATGACTATATGACATTGAGTAATCTATTGCTGTCCTCTCCCCTAAGGAAGAGAACATATACAACTCTCAGCATTCCTTAGGGACCTGTAGTTCTTTGCTTGGGGTGAGGCCTCAAGGTCTTTCTCCTGTCTACTTCAACATGTCTATGGTTTTTGTTCTTGTTAAGGTCACATTTAGGCAGGCATGTTGGTGATGTTTAAGAGCATAGTTTGTGACATTGTTAGGAGAAACAGTCACACAGCAGACTTCCTGATTCTCTATCTTTTTCTTCCTCCTCTGCCCCAATGTTTCCTGTGACGTGGGTTTGAAAGTTATTCTATCCATATATCAACTGGGAGTCTCTGTCTGCATTTTGATAAATTGTGCTTTCATTTAATGGTCTCAGTCTGATGTAAGAATTCTCCTTGATTAGGGTTGATGATTACTCTGCTCTGGGGATATATGGACAAATATTTAGAGTGTAATTAGGAATGATGTAGGTTTGGTAAAGTGGTGGTTATTGGTTTTCCCACCAAGTTCCAAGACCTCACTAGCCATAGGTAGCTGCCCCAATCTTCAGTGCCAGGAATGACTTCCCTGTTGACAACCAGATCCAAACTCAGTTTGAAAGCTCAGCACACCCAGAGTCTGCCAATGCTGTGGTGAGAGTGTTGCCTCCATCCACCAATCAAGGGGAAGAGGACAAACATCAGAGTATTGCACCTGTTTGCACTAAAGCTGTGCAAAAGGAGTTGGTAGAGAAGGTCTCTAAGGCAACTACCAGGGTTCCGTTCTCGGGCCACTACTCCATGAATGCTGGGGAACCTAGCAGGATGGTGTATGCCAGGTAGGCAAAGACACATATGGCCTCTCTATGGTGGTCATCACTGCTGAGAAAATTGCTCACCAGTACTACAGCTTAGATGAGCTTAGCAAAAGAGGAATTTACCATCACCCGAATGAGCTGATGAAGGAGTCATTCCTCATATTAATCACAGAGTTCTCATGCCCATGACCTTTAATTTTGCCAGAATGTTTACAGTCAAGCCTAGCAATGTCTGAGTAGACAGGCAGGGTTTTGAGTGGATTTACTTTTACACATATCAATGTGCTAGGTCCTATCCTTAATTATATTCAAAAGAGGCTCATCTTCCCTTTAATAAACAAGAAAAGAAGGCTGTGTATATTTATCTAATTATGACGTGAGACTTTCCACATGATATTTGAGTAAATTATCTTTATTGTGCAGCTTTTAACTTTGCCCTGGAATTCCACTGTTTCTGACAGTTTACAGTCAATACTCACCTGGTGCCCTCATTCCCAGCAGAGTACCCAAGTGTGCTCATCAATAAATCCTCAGTGAAACTGCATCTGCTTTGGTGAAATTGGGGTCATGACTCCAAGAATGCTGGGAAAACAAAGATCTCTTCTCCCTTCATGGCATGGCAAATATCACTACTTCCTTCCAGGGCCACCTAAATTCCTCATAACCGAGAGCTTCATAGCCTCCACTGGTTGTGAATTTCAAATTTCTGTTACTGTTGATGGGATGAAGACAGGTGGTCCACATGAGGGTGTGTATTCATTTTCTGATGACAGATGCCACACTCATGTAAGATTCTGTTCCACACTGATCTGGGAAATATTTAGTGTTCTTAGAGAAAGAGACCTTCCAGAGACTTTCAAAAGGCAGATAACAAGTCAGTTGCCTAAAATGGCTCAATTTAAAAGGGCTTTGAGAAATAGTGGACAACACTCATTTGAGGGTGGAACTTTAGTTGTGACACTCAGTATCTAGGCTCTTAGGCTCTTAACTATAGATCATTAAGCTATGTTATCAAAGGGTATTTTTACATGTGCTTATTTTTAAAATACATATATATATATATATATATATATATATATATATATATATCCCTTTACTAATGCATCTTTCTTTCAGTCAATGTTATAACTCAGTCCATTGCTTGTGCTGATGATCTATAACATAAAACTCCCCAAAAGAAAAAAGAAAAAACTTTGGCCTCAAGTTCAATTTCTTGCAGTTTCCAAACAATTACATCTCCAATGGACCATCTTATATTCAAAGTTAGAGTGGAGTATAATTTTTTATCTATGCATTAAGAAAACAAAACAGGTTTCTGGTTCAGGATCTGAGGCCCTGCTCCTGGGCACATGATGCCAGGGGTCCGCACTTGGAATCTGAAATCTGTGGGAGCCCACACACCCAGAGACTGCAAAGCTGATGGTAATGGTTCCACCTAAGTCCATGAGAAGAGGACAAACAGAGGATTGTAACGGTTTATATCTATCAGAAGGGAACCTTGGTCCCATAAAAACCAGGAGAAGAAGAGACTCCTGTTACACCCACCAGAAGAAAGGATGGAAATAAGGCAATATAAAAGCAAATTCAACAACAGAAAAATCAATATGACACAATTGGAGGCTAGGGAACAGATCCCAGCAAGACCTGAACATCACAATGCATATGAAGCAGAAGAGAATGACCTAAAAACAATTTCATGAAAATGATAGAGGGCTTCAAAGAGGATATGAGAAAACCCTTAAAAATGGGAGAAAAAACCAAAAAGTACAATATATCAACAAATCTCTCAAGGAAACTGTTCAAGACCTAAAAACTGAAATAAAGACAATAAAGAAAGCACAATCTGAGGGAATTCTGGAAATGGAAAAGCTGGGTAAATGATCAGGAACTACAGATGCAAGCATAACCAATATAATACAAGTGATGGAAGAGAGAATCTCAGGAGTTGAAGACACAAAAGTGAAAATAGAATCATCAAACAGAGAAAATCTCATGTCCAACAACTCCCTAACAAAAAAATACCCAGCAAATATGGGATAATGTGAAAAGACCAAACCAAAGAATAATAGATATAGAAGAAGGAGAAGAAATCAAACTCAAAGGCACAGAAAATATATTCAACAAAATTATACAAGAGAACTTTACCCACCTAAATAAAGACATGCAAATGAATGTACAAGCCCTCTTGGGTCGCTGCTGGAGGGCAAAGAAGGCCTGCAAACGCCCATCCGCTCTGCTTTTTCTTTCTTCACCTTCTGGGAGCCGGCCTCAGGCCAGGCCACAAAGCCACCTTGACTTCAGCCAGTGTCCAGAGCTGGCAGCTCGCAGCGACAGCCAGAGTTCTCCCCCTACACACACACACACACACACACACACACACTTGCACCCATGTGGACTCCCATACAGACACTTGACTGGGGTGGGGGCTCTCTGCAAACACCGGGACCGGCAGAATGACCATCAGAGTGAGACAAGAAGGAAATCGGGTTCAGCGTGCCTCAGCAGTCGCTGCTGGATCAAACTTGTAGAGTCCGACACCCGCGGCTCTTTATTTTGGGCATATGGAAGCACAGCAAGATTCGCGGACAGGCTTCCTAGTGATAGATGACGAACACGGGTGTCTGTGGCCCACAGATCTTATGACTTGTTTACCATGAAACTCTGGGCTAAGCACATCCGACCTCTCCCCTAAAGACGGCTCCCCTTGGCGGAGAAACGGTGCTCACGAGTCTAGGGGCAACCTAGTCAACCTGGGGGTCGAGAAGCCCCACTTTGGCGGTGGATCGACCCCTTTACCAGGGTCGCCCGAGGACCTCAGAAAACACAGACTTTTACATGAAAATCCATGACAGCACAGCGGCTACTGAGTTGCACGTAAAAGTCTGAAGGGATGTGGGGTGGCGCGGCCCTACAGGCAGCCACAGAGAGGTCGCCTGGGCTCTGCTCCCTTTGTGACCTACAGGGCACTTCTCCCCATGACGATGGATTCTGTAGACTGAGAAACAGGGCTCAAGACGAAGGCCTCCGGAGGAAAAGTCTTGGATACGCACCAAAGTCCGGGCTATTCAACGGTGGCCAGGCCCTACAAAGCGCACAGGTCACCCGGCGGTTAGCTCCATCCATTCCCACGCTTCTGGGTGCAAAACGGGCAAGCAACCCTTCAAGTGAGGCGACAAACCTGCATTGCGAGATAAACGTTTCTCAAATCCCTAGGGATCATCTAGGAGCTCAAGGTCCTCGAGTCCTCTCCATGCTGCCTTCAGGACTCTGCCCTTCCACCTGACCGTGCCTCCTCCTTCCTTCCACACGGCAATGGTCCACCCATCCATCCAGGCCCATCAGCCGCAGCCTGCCCACAAGCCCACCTAAGACAATGCACTCAGTACAAGAAAGGTAAAAATAAACGAAAGAAAGAAAGACAGAAAGATAGAAAGAAAGGAAGGCAGAAAGGCAGAAAGAAACAAAGAAAGGAAGGAAGGAAGGAAGGAAGGAAGGAAGGAAGGAAGGAAGGAAACCAAAAGCCCAAGAAAAAGGTGTCCCTGCTCCAGGAAATACAGCAGGAGCGGGAGGACAAACTCATGGTGCAAATGAAGGCAAGGATCCAGCTCAGAGCTTGTGTGGAGGAAGCCTCCTGGGGTCTTGGCTGGATAATCCCCACCAGAAGCCTCCCCTAATGCACGCAATCCTCCTGTCCATGGAGCCCAGGAACAACCACCAAGGGAATCAAGCCTGGGCAAGCACGACCAGTGCAGAGCCCCAGACACACAACCGACTTCTTTCCACCGAAGTTCTCAGCAACTGTCAGCACTGGCAGTGAGTCCCGGTGGCCTTCTGAAGTCCAACTTCAAGCAGGGAACGCAAGCCAAGGCGTTTCCCTGAAGAGAAGGCCATTAAACAAACCAACAGGCAGTCGGTCATTTAACCAAACCGAACCTCAGGGTAGAGTTTGTATTCCAAGGATGACGAACCTGATAGGTTTGCAAGCTGTCTCAATCCCTGTTAGCTGCGGTGGACTCAGGCAGCCTTTTGCTCACCCTGCATGCTTCCCTTTGACAGGATATCCCATTCTACCAACGCCCCGTGGCTCCTGTCACAAAAGTCCGAATTAGGGCAGACAAGGCAAGTTTACAAGTACCTGCCTGCTAGTAGGCCCGAAAATGAAAATGTTACTGTTGTTGTATTATTAGACTTGCTATTGCTACGGCTGTTCCTACTATTTCAATGAATATTGTTCTTCCTACTACTACCTACTACGACGACGACGACGACGACGACGACGACGACGACGACGACGACGACTACACTACTTGTACTGATATTAGGAAAAGGAAAGAAAGAAGGAGGAAGTCCAAGGTAAGGCGAGGGTGTGATGTTTAATCAATGTTGGAGGCCGCCTGGTTTGAAATGGAAACCCCCCCCCCCCCGAGGAAGCCAAGGCCAAGGCCATGGCCAAAGGAGTGGTTGTAGCAAAGTGGGCGACCCCCAGGCAGGGCCAAAGAGGACATGGGGGGCGTGTTCGGGGAGGACCCCAATGGCAGCCCCAGCGCCCGGGGATGGGGGCTTTGTCTTCAAGTAGGAGCCCCGGAGGCTCGGGGAGAGCAAGGCCAGGTGGGCTACCGGATTTGTCCGGGGCCAGGTGGGCGCGTGCGAGGAGCAGGCGTGTCCTGGGTGGCGTGTGGCGGGCTGTTTTGCTGGTGGAGCCTAGGCAGGCTCGGGCAGGCTCGGGCAGGCTCGGGCGAGAAAGGCGATGGAGAAAGGGCGGAAGGGAGGGCACGGTGGGGTATCCCGTTGTCGGGCCAGGGTGGAGGAGGGTGGCGGCGGGACTGAAGAAGAGTGGGTAAGACAGGATTGTTGAGCAAAGGAGCGGGGCGGAGAAGAGCGAAGCAGAGCGGCGGCGGGAGAGCTGGAAAAGTGGAGCAGGCGAGAGGCGAGAGGCGAGAAGCGAGGAGGGGAAAAAAACCAAAAGAAAAAAGTGTGTAGCTCAGGCTGGCCTCGAACTCGATCCTCCTGCCTCTGCCTCCTTCAGCAAATCCTACCGGCGTGCGCCACCACAACCGGCGACAGAACGGCGCCACACTCCCCTACTCGAACCGCAGCTCCCATGACGTAGGCCTCAAAGACACACCTCCAACCCACACGCCCGACGCGCGCTCGACCTCTGGCGGCCGGACCGGGAACCCACACGCAACCCCGACCAGCCAGCGACCCTGGCCACCCACTTGCCGCCGCTCCGTCCCACGCGCAGGCCCGCGCGCCCGCCCGGACACTCGCCTCCCTTCACCCTCCTCCCAAACACCACTCGGGCCCCAACCCTCCAAATCCCTGCCCGCTCGCCCACCGCCTCTCTCCACTCTCTGCTCCTGTCCCTGTCCCTGTCCCTGTCCCTGTCCCTGTCCCTGTCCCTGTCCCTGTCGTCCATACCCACTTGGCAGCCCGCCATCGGGCAAGGCTCACCAAGCACCCGGCCTCCACCCCGCAGGCAGCCACAAGGCTGCACCGAGAGCTCGGCCCATCCTCGCTGCCTGGGGACTGACCCACAGCCAAACCAAGGCCTTAGACAACTCTGGACCGTCGCTGCGCTTCTTCTCCAGCGGCCCTCAGCCCACCCCGAGCTCAAGCCCCCACACCACACAGCCGCCCCCCGCCCCGCCCCCCGACAGTTCTGCACACCTCCTCACGGAGCCCGCTGGCTCGGCGGGGGCACCCGGGCGGGTCCCCAACCTATAGGCTCCCCGGCCACCCGGGACTTGGGGTTTACAGGGCGCCAAGCAGTGGCTGCCTGGCTGCCTGGCTGCCTCCTGCCTGGCTGCGAGGACGTGTTTGGGGGCGGACGAGTGGGTGTCCTGGACCTGGACACCATGCTAGGGACGGCCAGGCGGGCAAGCACTCGGTCACACGCAATGGACCCGCACGACCCTCTCCTGCTGTGCACATGTCCCCAGCCAGGTGAGCGAGCAGCAGCTGAGGGCTCGCTTGGCGCTCAGGCCGGGGGAGAGGGACAGGGGAAGGCCTCCTGACAGCACAAGCTCCAAGCTCCAAGCCCAAGCCCCCAGGCACAACTCCCTCCCACCTGGATCCAACCTGTGTCTTCAGAGAAGCACAGCCGGAGCACCTTATTCTAGCCGACCCATTCCTGCCACCACCATGCCTATTTTCGTTCAACACCTGCATCTCATCTGCCTCTCGACCACCGACTCTGACCGACGACACCCTGGGCGAGTTCACAAGATCCCTTTGGCGAGAAAAGAACTCAGAACTTCAAGAGGAGTCGTGGACGAACCAGGAGATGGAAAAGACACACAGCCAAACAGGGAAATATTCACACACACACACGCACACACACACACACACACCCAGAAAGACGGAGAGACAGCAAGAGTGGGCACAAAGGAGAGAGTGATTTCCCAGAGAGAAATGGGGAGTGGGTGGAGTGGGGTCTCTCAGCTCTAATCCTTGCAGGCAGGTGGAGGCAGAGATTGGAGGATCAACCAAAATTCCATGCTTGCCAGCTGGGTCTACACAGGGTTGCAGCAAGATCCACGCCTTCCAAACAGTACTTCTTGAGGTCTTCGATGGGATCCACAGCATAGGAAAGCAAAGGGAAGGAACGAAATGAATACCTGAGTAAGAGGAGTGAAGAAAGTGGAAGATGCAGAAGAAGAAAGAGGTCGCCAGGTGGTGGGGTGCGGGGTGTGGTGTGGTGTCGGGGGAGAGGCAGAGCTGATGGCTAGGTATCAGGAGATGGGGGATGCAGAAGAGGAGTACAGATGAAAGGAAGAGAGAGGCCGAACCCTAGGAAGACAGGCATGGCAGCCCAAAGCCTACAAAATATCAAATAGACTGGAACAATAAAAAAAGGTCTCCTCACCACATAATAATCAAAACACCAAACTTACAGAGATAATATTAAGAGCCCCAAAGGAAAATGATCAAGTAACTTATAAAGGCAAACCTATCAAAATTACACCAGAATTTTCCATGGAAACTCTGAAAGCCGGAAGGTCCTGGGCAGATATTCTACCTACACTAAGAGACCATGGATGGCAGTCTAGACTACTATACCCAGCAAAGCTTTCAATCAATATAGATGGAGAAAACAAGATATTCCATGACAAAAACAGATTCAAAAAATGCATACCCCCAAAACAAGTCCTACAGAACATTCTGGAAGAAAATCTGCAATGCAAAGATGTTAACTACAACCAGAAAAATATAGGCAATAGATAGATAGAATCCCACACATAATTTCACCACCATCACCAGATCAAAAACCAACAAGAATGAACAATCAATGGTAATTAATATCCCTCAATATTAATGGTCTTAAATTGCCTATCAAAAGACACACATTAACAGAATGGATAAGAAGACAAAATCCAACCTTTTGCTGCATACAAGAAACAGACCTCAACTTCAAAGACAGACTGTACCTAAGAATTAAAGGTTGGGGAAAGATTATCCAATCAAATGGACCCAAGAAACAAGCTGGAGTAGCAATCTTAATATCCAACAAATTGGACTTCAAACTAAAATCAATCAAAAGAGATTAAGGCGGTCACTTCCTACTCATCAAAGAGAAATCCAGCAGGAAGAAATCTCAGTTCGGAACATTTATGCCCCCAATACAAAGGCATCCACTTTGTAAAAAAAAAAACATTACTAAAACTCAAATCACACATGAAACCTCACACATTTATAGTGGGAGACTCCAACACCCACTCTCACCACTGGACAGGAACACAAGACAGAAACTTAACAAAGAAACAAAGGAACTAATCAAAGTTATGGCCTAATTGGACTTATCTATAGATATCTATAGAGCATTCTATCCCAATACAAAACAATTTACCTTCTTCTCAGTTCCACATGGAACATTCTCTAAAATCAACTACATACTTGGCAACATAACAAACCTCAACTGGTACAAAAAAATTGAAATAACCCCCTGCATCTTATCAGACCAAAATGCTTTAAAGTTGTAATTCATCATCAAAACAAATTGTAGAAAACATACAAATGCAGGGAAATTAAGTAACACTCAATTGCACAATTCCTTGGTAGAGGAAGAAATGAAAAAAGAAATTGCAGATTTCCTAGAATTCAATGAGAATGCAGACACAACATACCCAAAACTATGGAACACTTTGAAAACATTGTTAAGAGGAAACATCATAGTGCTAGGAGCCCACACGAAGAAACAGGAGAATAATCACATCAGAGAATTAACAGTACAACTGAAACCTTTAGAAAAGAAAGAAGCCAATACAACTCTGAGCAGCAGATGCCAGGAAATAATCAAATTGAAGGCTTAAATCAATAAAATGGAAAATAGGAGAAAAATACAAAGAATCAATATAACATGCTGGGCGTTGGTGTTGCACACCTTTAATCCCAAAACACCGAGGCAGAGGCAGGCAGATCTCTGTAAGTTCAAGGCCAGCCTGGTCTCCAGAGTGAGTGCTAGGATAGGCTCCAAAGCTACACAAAGAAATCCTGTTTCGAAAAACCAAAAAAAAAAAAAAAGAACCCAACCAAACAAAATAAAATGAATCAATATAATGAAGAGTTGGTTCTTCGAGAAAATCAACAAGATAGACAAACCTTTATCCAAACTTACCAAACAGCAGACAATGAACATGCAAATTAATAAAATCGGGAATGAAAAGGGATCATAACAACACACAACGAGGAAATCCAGAGAATCATCAGGTCATACTTCGAAAATCTATATTCCTAAAATTAAAAAATCTAAAGGAAATGGATAAGTTTCTGGACATATTTAACTTACGAAAATTAAATCAAGAACAGATAAGCAACTTAATTAGACCTATAACCACTAATGAAATTGAAGTAGTCATGAGATGTCTCCTAACCAAAAAAAGCCCAGGGCTAGATGACATCAGTGAAGCATTCTACTAGAAATTCAAGGTACAGCTGATACCAATTTGCCTCAAAATATCCCACACAATAGAAGCAGAAGGGTCATTGCCAAACTATTTTACGAGGCTTCAGTAACCTTGATATGAAAGCCAAACAAAGAAACATCTAAGGAAGAGAACTACAGACCAATATACCTTATGAACATTGATGTAAAAATTCTCAATAAATTACTGGCAAGTTGAATCCAAGACCACATCAGAGAGCCAGGCATTGACGGCACATTACTTTAATCTCAGCACTCGGGAGGCAGATGCAGGAAGATCTCTGTGAGTTCCAGGTCAGCCTGGTCTCCAGAGTGAGTGACAGGATAGGCTCTAAAGCTACACAGATAAACCCTGACTTGAAACCCCCCCCCAAAAAAAACAGGAACACATCATAGAAATCATCAACCATGCTCGAGTAGGCTTCATCCCAGGAATGAAAGGATGGTTCAACATATGAAAATCCATTAATGTAATCCACCTTATAAACAGACTGAGGAAAAGGAAAACCAAATGATCATATCACTAGAATCTGAAAAAGTGTTTGACAAACTCCATCACCCCTTCATGATAAAGGTCTTGGAGAAATCTGGGATAACAGGAACATATCTCAACATAATAAAAGCAATATACAGCAAGCCGACAGCCAACATCAAATTAAATGAAGAGAAATTCAATACAATTGCTCTAAAATAAGGGACAAGACAAGACTCTCTCCATACCTCTTCAATATTGTCCTTGAAGTTCTAGCTAGAGAAATAAGACAATAAAAGGAGATCAAGGGGATACAAAATCAGAAAGAAAGAAGTCAAGCTCTCACTATTTGCAGATGATATGATATGATGTGATAGTCTACAAAGTGACCTGAAAAACTCTATCAGGGAACCCTACAGCTGATAAACACCTTCAGGAAAGTGGCAGGGTACAAGATTAACACAAAAAATTTTCTGTAGCCCTAATATATACCAATGAAACATTGGCGGAGAAAAAAATCAGATAACATCACCCTTTCAAATTGTAAATTGTAAAACAAAATTGTAAAAACAAAATAAAAAACTCTGTGGTAAGGCTAAGCAAAAAAAAGTGAAAGATTCATATTGTAAGAATTTTGAGTCTCTAAGAAAGAAAATTAAAGAAGATACCAGAAAATGGAAAGATCTTCCATATTCTTGGACAGGTAGGATCAGCATAGAAAAAATAGCAATCTTGCCAAAAGCAATCTACAGATTCAATGTAATCCCCATGAAAACCCCAACACAATTCTTCACAGACCTTAAAGAACAATTCTCAACTATATATGGAGAAACAAAAGACCCAGGATAGCCGAAACAACCCTGTATAATAAAGGAACTTCTGGAGGCATCACCATCACTGACTTCAAGTTTTATAACAGAGTTATAGTCCTGAAAACAGCTTAGTATTGGCACAAAAATAGACAGGTAGACCAATGGAACATAGTAGAAAACCCTGATATTAAACCACACACCCGAGAACACCTGATTTTTGACAATCAATCCAAATTTATACGCTGGAACAAAGAGAACACCTTCAACAAATGGTGCTGGCAGAATTGGAGGCAGACATGTCGAAGACTCTAAATAGACCCAAGCCTAATGACATGCACAAAACTTAATGGATCAAAGCCCTCAACACAAACCAAGCCACACTAACCCTATTAGAAGACAAATTGGGAAATACTCTTGAATTAATTGGTACAGGAGACTGCTTCCTGAACATTACACCAGTAGCAAAGCCACTGAGATCAACAATTGATAAATGGGACCTCCTCAAACTAAGAAGATTCTGTAAGGCTAAGGAAACAGTCAGTAAGACAAGACGTAGCCCATAGACAGGGAAAAGATACTCACCAACTCCACATCTGACAGAAGGTTGATCTCCAAAATATACAAAGAACAGAAGAAGTTAGTCTCCAAAACACCAAACAATCCAATTGAAAAGTGTGGTATGGAACTAAATAGACAATTCTCAATAGAGAAATCTAAAAGGGCTGAAAGACAAATAAGAAAGTGTTCAACATGCTTAGCCATCAGGGAAATGCAAATCAAAACAACTCTGAGACAACATCTTACTCCTGTCAGAATGGCCAACATCAAAAACACCAATGACAGTTTATGCTGGAGAGGATGTGGAGAGACGAGAACATTTATCCACTGCTGGTGGGAGTGCCAACTTGTACAGCCACTTTGGAAATCAGGATGGCAACTCCTCAAGAAAATGGGAATCAGTCTACCACAAGATCCAGCAATCCCACTCTTAGGCATATACCTAAAAGAAACACATTCATACAACAAGGACATCTGTTCAACAATGTTTATAGCAGCACTATTTGTAATAGCCAGAAACTGGAAGTAGCCTAGATGAACTTCATCCATAGAATGGATAGAGAATATATGATACATTTACACAATGGAATAGCACTCAGTGGAACAAAACAATGGAATCTTGAGATTTTCAGGAAAATGGATGGAAATAGAGGAAACTATTCTGATCCAGGTAAACCAATCACAAAAAGACAAACATGATATGTACACACTCATATGTGGAATTTATACATAGAGTAAAGGATTACCAGCCTACAATCCACACTTCCAGAGAAGCTAGTAAACAAGGAGGACCCTAAGATATTCATACATGGTCCCATGGAGAAGGGGAAAGGGTCAAGTGCCCCTGAGCAAGTTGAGAGCACTGGAAGTGGGGGAAGGGAGCTATGAGAATGAGTGGAAGAAGAGAAAGCATGCAGATGTCAGGAGGGAGCAGAAAGTTTGAGTCAGGGGAAGAATAGAAGATAGGATATGTTATATGTAGGGTTTTAGTTGGGGGGAATGCTAGTGGAGGATGGGAAGGAGAACAGAACTGGGATTGTCATGTAAAACAATCTTGTTTCTAATTCAAATAAAAATTGAAAAAAAAGAAATGGAAGAAAATACATATCAAAAATATTAGATGTCAACAAATCTTTCATGGAAACAGGTCAAGATCTAAAAACTCATATAGAGAGAATAAAGAAAGCCCAATCTGAGAGAATGATTGAAATAGAAATGCTGGGTAAATGAGCAAGAATTACAGATGCAAGCATAAACAACAGAATATAAGAGATGGAAGAGAGAATATCAGGTGTTTGGATACATCTACCAAAGAAAATCTTAAGTCCAAAAATTCCCTAATACAAAATATTCAGGAAATATGAGATAACGTGAAAAGATAAAACCAAACAATAATAAGTATAGAAGAAGGTGAGGAAGTCCAACTTAAAGGCACAGAAAACATATTCAACAAAATCATAGAAGAAAACTTTACCCACCTAAAGAAAGACATGCCAATGAATGTACAACCAGCCTACAAAATATCAAATAGACTGGAACAATAAAAAGGTCTCCTCACCACATAATAGCCAAGACGCAAAACATACAGAATAAAGAGAAAATATTAAGAGCACCAAAGGAAAAAATCAAGGAATATATAAAGGCAAACCTATCAGAATTACACCTGATTTTTCCACGGAAACTCTGAAAGCCAGAAAGTCCTGGGTAGATACTCTACCTACGCTAAGAGACCAAGGATGACAGCCCAGACTATTATAACCAGCAAAGCTTTCAATCAATATTGATGGAGAAAACAAGATATTCCATGTCAAAACAAGATTCAAACAATACATATCACCCAATCCAATCCTACAGAAAGTTCTGGAAGGAAAACTGCAACCCATGGAATTTAACTACAACCAGAAAATATAGGAAATAAATAATCCCACTTTGCTATCAGAAAGAAGGAAAAAGGGATGGAAACCCACACATATTTTCACCACCACCACCAAATCCAAACAAACAAGAATGAATAATAAATCAATGCTAGTTAATATCCCTCAATGTTAATGGTTTTAGCTCACATATAAAAAGACACAGGTTAGCAGAATCGAGAAGAAGACAGAATCCAACCTTCTCCTGCATACAAGAAACACATCTCAACTGCAAATACAGATCGTACCTCAGAGTAAAGGGTTGGGAAAGATATTCCAATTAAATGAACCCAAGAAACAAGCGAAGGTAGCAATAATAATATCCAACAAATTGTAATTTAAACTAAAAATCAATAAAAAGAGATGAAGGATGTCACTTCCTACTCATCACAGGAGAAATCCAACAGGAGGAAGTCTCACTTCTGAACATTTATGCCCCAAATAGAAATGCATCCACCTTTGTAAAAGAAACATTACTAAAACTCAAATCACACATAAAACTATACACACTTATAGTGGGAGACTTCAAAACCCACTCTCACCACTGGACAGGAACACCAGACAGAAAATTTAATAAAGAAACAAAGGAACTAATAGAAGTTATGGCCCAATTGGGCTTCACAGACATCTATAGAACATCCCATCCAAATACAAAACAATATCCCTTTTGCTTAGCACAACAAGGAACCTTCTCTAAAATCGACCACATACTTGGCAACATAGTAAACATCAACAGGCACAATAAAATTAAAATAACACCCTGTATCTTACCAGACCACCATGCTTTAAAATTAGAATTCAACATCAACACGAAATGCAGAAAACCTACAAATTCATGGAAATTAAGTAACACCCAATTGCACAATTCCTTGGTAGAGGAAAAAATAAAAAAAAAAGGAAATTAAAGGTTTCCTAGAATTCAATGAGAATTCAGACACAGTATACCCAAACTTTGGGACACTTTGAAAGCAGTGCTAAGAGGAAAGTTCATAGTGCTAAGTGCCCACATGAAGAAACAGGACAATAATAACACTAGACAAATAACAGCACAATTGAAAGCTCTAGAACACAAAGAATCCCAGTACACCCCAGAGAGGCAGACGGCATTAACATGCAAATTAACAAAACCAGTAATGAAGCAGGGGGACATAACAAGAGACACAGAGGAATTCCAGAGAATCATCATGTTATAATTTGAAAACCTGTATTCCTCAAAATTAGAAAATTTCACTTACAAAAATTAAATCAGGAACAGATAAGCAACTTAAATAGAACTATAAGCCCTAATGAAAGAGAAGCAGTCATCAAAAGTCTACCAACCAAAAAATGCCCAAGAATTCTACCAGAAATTTGAGGAACAGCTAACACCAATTCTCCTCAAAGTATTCCACACAATAGAAGCAGAAGGGTTATGGCCAAACTCTTTTTATAAGGCTTCAATAAACTTGAAACCCAAGGCACACAAAGACACAACCAAGAAAGTGAACTACAGACCAATACTCCTCATGAATATTGATTCAAAAATACTCAATAAAATACTGGCAAATCAAATCCAAGAACATATCAAAGAAATCATCCACTGTGATCAAGTAGGCTTCATCCCAGTGAATCAAGTGTGGTTCAACATATGAATATCCATCAATATAATCCACCATATAAACAGACTGAGAAAAAAACACATGATTGTCTCAGTATATGTGGAAAAAGCCTTTGACATAACCCAACATCCCTTCATGATAAAGTTCGTGGAGAGATCAGGAATAACAGGAAAATAACTTAACATAATAAAAGCAATATACAGCAAGCCAACAGCCAACATCAAATTAAATGGAGAGAAACTCAATGCAATTCCTCAAAAATCGGGGACAAGAAGTATTGAACTTGAATTTCTACCTAGAGCAATAAGAAAACAAAAGGAGATCAAGGGGAAACAATTCAGAAAGGAAGACGTCAAACTTTCACTATTTGCAGATGATGTGATTGTCCACTTAAGTGACCTGAAGAATTCTACCAGGGAACTCCTACAGCTGATAAACACCTTCAGCAAAGTGGGAGGATACAAGATTAACTTAAAAACATCTGTAGCCTTAATATATACAGTGAAACATTTGTGGAGAAAGAAATCAGAGAAACATCACACTTTACAATTGTGACAAACAACATAAAATACCTTGTGGTAAGGCTAACCAAAAAAGTGAAAGACTCATACTCTAAGAATTTTGTGTCTGTAATGAAAGAAAATAAAGAAGATACCAGAAAATGGAAAGATCTCCCATGCTCTTAGATAGGTAGGATCAACATAGTAAAAATGGCAAACTTGCCAAAACCAATCTACAGATTCAATGCAATCCCCATCAAAATCTAAACACAATTCTTCACAGACATTGAAAGAACATTTCTGAACTATTTACAGAGAAACAAAAGACCCAGGTTAACCAAAACAACTCTGTACAATAGAGGAACTTCTGGAGGCATCACCATCCATGACTTCAAGATGCAATACAGAGCTATAGTCCTACAAACAACTTGGTATTGGTATAAAAATAGACAGGTAGAACAATCGAATAGACTTGAAAACCCCAAATATCAACCCACACACATACAAACACTTGATTTTTGACAAAGAAGCTAAATTTATAAGATGGAGCAATGAAAGCATCTTCTACAAATGGTGCTGGCATAACTGGATACTGGAATGTAGAAGAATGCTGTTAGATCCATGTCTATTGCCATGTATAACACTTAAGTCCAAATGGATCAAAGACCTCAAAATAAATCAAGCCACACTGAACCTATTAGAAGACAAATTGGGAAATGCCCTTGAATTAATTGGTACAGGAGAATGCTTCCTGTACAATAAACCAGTAGCACAGACACTAAGATCAACAACTGATAAATGGGACTTGCTGAAACTGAGAAGCTTCTTTAAGGCTAATGACACAGTCAGTAAGACAAAACACAGGCCACAGACTGGAAAAAGTTATTCACCAACCCCACATCTGATAGAGGGCTGATTTCCAAAATATACAAAAAAAACTCCAAGAAGCGAGTCTACAAAATACCAAACAATCAAATTAAAAAGTGGGGTACAGAACTAAAGAGACAATTCTCAATAGAGGAATCTAAAATGGCTGAAAGGCACGTAAGAAAGTGCTCAACATCTTTAGCCATAAGGGAAATGCAAATCAAAACAACTCTGAGATACCATCTTACTCCAGTTAGAATGGATAAAATCAAAAACAGCAATGACAGTTTTTGCTGGAGAGGATATGGAGAAAGAGTAACACTCCTCCTTTGCAGTTGGTAGTGCCACCTTGTACAGCCAATTTGGAAATCAGTATGGTGACTCCCAGGAACATGGGAATCAATCTGCCACCAGATCCAGCAATTCCACTCTTAGGCATATACCCAAAAGAAGCACATTCATACAACAAGGATATCTGGTCAAAGATGTTCGTAGCAGCAATAGTTGTAATAGCCAGAACCTGAAAGCAACCTACATGCCCCTCAACTGAAAAATGGATAGAGAAACTGCAGTTCATTTACACAATGGAGTACTACTTAGCAGAAAAAAATAGAATCTTGAAATTTGCAGGAAAATGGATGGAAGTAGAAGAAACCATTCTGAGCAATGTAACCCAATCACAAAAAGACAAACTTGGTATGTACTCACTCATATGTGGATTTTAGGGAAAAAAGTAAAAGTATACCAGCCTACAATCCATACTGCCAGAGAAGATATTAAACAAGGAGGATACTAAGAAAGACTTACATGGTCCCCTGGATAAGAGGAAAGGGACACTATTTCCTGAGCAAATTGGGATCAAGGGAGGAGGGGGGGTGGGAGCTAGGCGAATGAGACAGGGAGAAGAGGAGTGTTGAGAAGGACACGAGGGAGCAACAAGTTGAGTTGGGGGAAGAATAGAAGAAAACAAGAAAGGAGATACCATAAGAGTGGGAGACATTTTAGGTTTACAGAAATCAGGCTCTACAGAAAGGTCTGGAGATCTACAAAGATGACACCAACTAGCAATTTAAGCAACAGAGGAGAGACTCCCTTAAATGCCCTCCCCTGATAATGAGATTGATGACTGTCTCATATGCCATTCTATAGTGTTCATCCAGCAGCTGGTGGAAGTAGAAGCAGATACCCACAGTTAAACCTTGGACTGAAATGAAATCCAGTTGCAGAGAAGAATGAGTGATAAGAAAGGGGTGCAGACCTGGCTGGAGAAACCCACAGAAAAAGCTGACCTGAACAACAGGGAACTCTTGTTCCCCAGACTGATAGCTGCGATAATTGCATGGGACTGATCAAGGCCCCAGGAACATGGGTTTCAGTAAGGAGACCTTGGAAATCTATGGGACTTCCTGTAGTAGTTCAATATTTATCCCTACTATAGGTGTGGATTTGGGAGCTCATTCCACATCCTCCCTGAGCCAAGACACATAGGGGTGGGCTTATGCCCTATCCCAAATGATATGATAGACTCTGATGACCTCCTATGGAAGGCCCCACTCTCCCTGGGGAGCAGAAAGGGTATGGGATAGGTAGGGTTTTGGTTGGGGGTGGTAAGGGAGGAAGAGGGAACTGGGATTGACACGAAAAACAATCTTGTTTCTAATTCAAATTTAAAAATTTAGAAAAAAGAATACAATAAGATGACAATAATAAAGTAATATATGGTAACATATAAGTTGGAAGCTACTTGATAAAAAAATACTTAGTGAATAAAATCAACCTTGTCCAAGACTGATAATGAATATGACCCCTGGAATCCAAATGAAGAATTGGATGTCTTTCATGGCTGGTGGCTTTATGTAAATTGAGAGTCTCCATCCCTTAATTTAGGTTTGGTCAACCTGAATAAAGACATGGATGTTGATAAACCCAATACCTTGAAAAAACATATCTTGATCCATTCTTGAACTTGAAGGATATTTGGGGATCCTGCTGGAAGAAGAAAACCCCCCAAGTCTTTAAACCTTTCCTTAGAATCAGATGAGGAATGTGACAAAGGGGCCAAAAACTTACCATCTTCATACTCAGGAAGTTTGTCAGCTTTATTGTCTATTTGTTGTCCCACTATCTATCTTTCAGCCTAGTATTTGTGTAAGTCCTAGTGCCACACATACATATACAAGAATTTAGTATGTGTCAATAAATTCCTGCTAGGAGGCTTTATTGTAGACTGTCAGTTTTCTACTCTTCTTCTTTCTTTTTTAAATGTCCCTTGAATTTTTAATTCTGTCATGAATCCAAATAGAGTCTATGATCTAAATCATCATGGATACTGAAATGTATTTTTACTAAATCAGAAGTAAGACCTTGTTTTTGGAAATGAGAAAAAGGAGGAACCTCCATAGACACTCAGTGCACTTCAAATCCAACTTTAACTGAATAATGATCTCAGAAGGTAGAGTCACCAAGAATAGCAGCTGAGGTATCTCAGGCTCACACTTCAGCTATGCTCAACATTTTATGCTATGATTTGTTCCACTGTGGGTGGATAACTCCAGTACTGTTGACAGTAATAAGTTCCAATATCTTCTGGCTCCAAACTGCTGGTGCTGAGTGTAAAATCTGTCCCAGACTCACTGCCACTGGACCTTGAGGGGACCCCAGGAGACCAACTGGATGCTTCATAGACTAGGAGCTTAGGAGATTGCCCTGGTTTTTGCTGATACCAACTTAATGTTCTGCTAAGTCTCTGACTGACTTGACAGTTGATGCTGACTGTGTCTTTTAGTGATACAGTCTGAGATGGAGACTGGGTCAACTGGATATCACAACTGGAACCTGGAATTAACCAGAGAAAACACAATAAAAACTATTCAACTCTGTCTTTATGGTCCCTTCATAGAATTCCCTGACAGCCAGGCAACACTGACCACACTGAGACAAGCACTGCTGTCCTCCTTACCTGGGATCCAGAGCAGCAGCAGCCCCAGGAGATGAGCAGGAGCCCTCATGCCTATGCTGTGTTCTTAATAGGACTGTTTCTAGCACAGTGTGTGACCAACCCATAAAGAAGTCCTCAGAACAGTGGAATGTTCTGTTGTATGCAAATCAGCAGGGTCTAGATTATGTGGGCACAGCTGCAGGGCTCTTTCTCCTCAGGAATTGACCCTGTATGAGCCTCTGGGCCTGTTCAGGGCACTGTGTCATTTTTCTGCAAAAAAAGGGTGTTTCTCTCTAGGACTCAGAGGAGAGACTGATGCTGCTTTGTTAAGACTAGATTATCTTTCGTTTATAAATGGTCAGTGGCATGTGTTTCTTTTAAACCTCACATTTTTGTCCATCTTTAACAAGGGCAATTCCTGAAATTTGAAGATATTTCAGAAGTCACCATCATTTGGTCATGTGCATTGTCTTGAGGCTAGGAAGATTTCTTTGGCCTGTTTCCCAGAATTTTGTGTTCTGGTTACCCTCCTATACCATCAATCCATGGTGGGAAAATACACAATAATATATATTGATAAACAAAAAGAGGGGAGGATGGGAGGGTGAGGAAATGGGGGTTGGATATGAAAATATGAACATAATTAAGGAATTTTTAAATTAATTTTTGATAGGATAAAAATAATTTTAAATTTAATATTAGATGAAAATATGTGAATAGATAATATATGTAAAGCTGTACTATATATAATCTTCCAGGTAGAGACTATCCATAAGATCATATGCCACCCTCCACTTAACTGTCTTCTAATAAATGGTATCTTTCCTGCTTTGTTTATTATTCTTTCCTACTCCTTTCCAATAAAAGAATAAGCATCAGGGGTTCTTGTTTAAAAATGTTTTTGTATATACTCAAATGTGACTTGCCTCAGTACTTAATGTATATCAAGTTCATGTTTTTGTGAGTGATGTGGCAGAGACAACAATTTGCAATTAAATTCCAGGCTAAGATGTCTTAATTATTCAAATCACAAATATTTCTGTGAATATTGTTAAAAAATATTTTCACACATAGTATAATTCTATACACTTTATCTGTGTTTCAAGATTTCCTTAACTAAAATATATATCTATTTTAAACCATGTGTCTTCCATAGATCTTTTTTTGTTTATTCTGTGGTGTAAGAAATGAAATGGGGCCTAGAGAGATGGCTCAGTGGTTAAGAACACTGATTGTTCTTCAGAGAACCTGTGTTCAATTCCCAGAACCCACATGGCAGCTCATGCCTGTCTTTAACTGTAAAGTTTGATACTCTCACACAGACATACATGCAGACAAGACACCAATGCATATAGAATAAAATATATTTTTTCAAATAAGATAATTAAGCAGAGATGTTTCAGGTCTCATGACGAAAATATACTCTCTTAAATCAGTACACATTCAATAAAGACTCACTGACAATAAACACAAACCTTTTACTAAATATATTACTGCAACAAAAAAAATATTCCAAAGAGAAAGTCTTCAAGAATGCTAAATCCAAGCCACTCTTTGTATGACTACGGTTCAGTTTCACACTCTGCCCCTGTTCTCACTATGCTCAGAGAACCTTCAACCATGATATACATATGTATCATGTATATTTCATAGATATCCATATACCCCTGGGGTCACACATTCCTTGTCACATGCAGTGTTCAGTTTTCATGTCCAGTCAGGAATTCATGTTTTATGTCTTCTGATGAATCTTTGTTTCTAAAGGTAAGTACTGGAACAATTTTGGCCTTTACCTAATAATTTGTCAGTTGTATGACTGTTGTCTTGCTTATTTGCTCCACACCTTGAACATTTCGATGTTCATATTATCGTCACTAAACTATCACAAACCTAAAATATATGGGCTCAATGTTGGTAAAGGCATACACTAACAAGCCTGATGACCAGAGCTTGATCCAAAAATCAACCTGGTGGATGGAGAGGTCAAATTTCACAGAAAGTAATGATATCCATGTGTTTACAAGTGATGATATATTGTTTATAATCTTATAAAGCCACTGAAGATCAGAATACAAATCAATCACACTAGACATCAATAGAAGGTGGGCAGGGGTATCACACACCTTTAATCCCAAGACTCAGGAGACAGAGGCAGATGGATCTCTGTGAGTCGAGGACACCCAGGGAAACATGAGAGTGAATCTTTCTAAAGTGAAACAGAGCTCAAGAATTTAACCTCAGCACTAGAGAGGTATATGAGAGGGAGCCCATGGTCTCATGCAGGATTTAGTCACTAATCAGTCTCAGAGCAATTAGTGCACTCTGCCACGACACATTGAGGATAGGAACCCGTTCCTTGCTAGAGGTGAATGCTCTCTGGTGGCTTGGTTGCTTTGCTTCTCTGGTCTTCAAGTTGAACTCCAATATCTATTCTGGGTTTTTATTATACATGTTCCATCTATATGTACCCACAGATACAAATAAATAAATCAGTACATGTACTAAATTTTCCTTAAACCTAGAACATAAAGACTACTTATGTAACAATCACAAATCTATACAGTTGTTCTTTAATAAAAATTCAATAGTCATCAATATGAAACATTATACACAGATCTGAAGATAAGAATCATAGCTAAATGCTAAGGAGTAACAGGACTGAGTGGCATGATTAATATGAGATTATCTCACATTTTTCTTCCACATGTAATATTCCCATTATTATTCTTTCTATGACATATGCTCACATTCACAGTTACAATTGTGTGCAGTGTCTGGCTAACTCTGACTCAGTAACATAAATACCACCTCAAAGCAAGTATTTGTTCTGCCTATTGTTTTGATTCAGAGGTTGCTCCTAAATATATGATTGATATGTTATATTGATTCATATGTTATAAATTATTAGATTTTGATATTCAAACACCTTTCTTGTTTCTTGTGCCAAATCTCATCGGTTTAAACTTTTGTCATCTTTGCAGAATTAACATTAAGGATAATAGAATATATAATAGAATATATATCATACCAGTGGTAGGTTATGGATTTGGAACTCTTAGGAATTAAATTTTATTTTAGCTTTCCCCACTAATATTTTCTCATTATAAATTGTTTGATTTATATACAAGGACAAATATATGGTGAAAGGAAAGTATTTTAGAGTAAAAACTCACAGCAATAATATAAACAAAACAAAAAACAACTTTTACTTAATTGTAAAAGAAATTTTCTGGAAAATATCCACTCCCTGCCACTAGATTCTCTCATGTGAAGTGTGCCTTGATAGTTTACCTTGGTCCTCTATAAGGTCTACACTTCCTGTGCTATTTAGTTTTGACATAAATAATGCAGTACATGGGGCATCTCAGCTGTTGTATATAAACCTGAAGTCAGGTGAATCCTTCCCCCAGAATGAATTTTGCTGTTCAAGACAACATATTGGGAGAGGCTTTTAGGCTCATCAGAAAACAATGAATTAGCAGGGTCACCACCTTCTACAGGATCATGACCAAGCTGCTTTCAGAGAAGTGAGTTGACACCTTGGAGATGTTCTTCCTTACTAAATGGATCAGTAACCTATGATTGTAATCAGTAATCTTTTCTAGCATTATAAAAATGTCTGTCCTGCTGCAGACAATTAATTTGAAAAACATGTATCCATGGTGACCACTGCTGGATAATCAGTTCATTTTCCAAGATTTCCAGAAATCTGTGTCCTTTTATTTTTATTCGGTGTTCACAATCCTTTTCCAGGTTAGGTAGTCTTAGGTTGTACTCCATTTTCTGTGTTTTCTGCTTTAAGTTTTCTGTATTGAATTCCTGCCCTGACTTACCTCAGTGATGGAATATAAACCATATGGTAAATAAAGCCTTAGCACTCCAAGTTGATGCTCTGGGTTTTCATTTTCATTAAATGGCATAGATGTGAGTTAAGCAAATAGAGGAGGGCCAGAGGACACTTAGGTTGCAGTGCTGGATGGGGAGTAAGGTAAGTTAAGTGCTGCCCTGTGGGTGAGGTTTCCCTGTGTTCCAGTAGTTGCTTCCACATAACAATATTAATCAGTGTTTAGCTGATAGCTTGGGTTTATTTTTAACTTACACCTTAAATTAAACCATTTCTTTTCATCTATGTTTTGCGCGGAGGACCATGGCATTTACCACTCTGGCATGTCTTATTCATCCTCCTCATCCCAAATATTCCCAGAGCTGACACTCCTCTATCAGCTGATGCCACCCCACTGACTCATTCACCCTAGTTTTTCTGTGGCATGTGAACAAATGGGCCACAGTTAAGTTTGACACCCTCAATAGCCCCACTATTCTGGAACCATTTGTTTCCTTTAAATACATTCATGTCCACTGAATTTAAAGTGATTTTGATCACACATTTCAGAAAAAAAGATTCTCCCACTAGGTGTTTGTGGACACAAAGTCTTAATTGGAGGTCACCAATGGTTCTTCCCTCAAAGCTTAGGGAATCAGAAGGAAGAGAGAATGGAAAGATTTTAGAAATCCCAGGAGATAGGGTACTCCAGGAAAACACAGCACACTGAATGAACTAAGGCAGGCTCGTATGGGCTCACAGAGTGAAGCAGTAAGAAGGCAGCCTGTGTGGTTCTGCACCATGTCCTCTATGTACAGATTATGGTTAATTTGGTGTGATATGGGAACTGCCAACACTTTGAGTGGGATGTCTATGATGCTTTGGACTATTCCTGAGACTGGTTTCCTCCTTTGGATTAACTCATTCAGCCTTAATAAGAGACCTTTTACCTTGTCTTCCTACACACATTTTGTGTTGTGTTTGGCTGTTATCTCTTGGAAGTCTGCTCCTATCTGGAAGAAAATGAAGGCAATGGATATGGGGAAAATGGTAGCCTGTTTAGGAGTGGGGGATTATTAAAAGGAGGGAAAGTGTGGTCATGATAAATTGTAGGAGAAAACTTAGTTTCAATAACTAATAAAGCAAGAAAAGAAGTTATAAATGAAAAATTAAAATTAAAAAATTAAAGTGAAAGTTAGTACAGAATGCCTGCAAAATTGAAGCTAAGAATCTTTGCTGAAACTAATTGTGACTCACCTGTGGCAGGTATCATTTGTACATCACAAATATCAATTAATTCTAGGGAGGTCTATCATTGATGGCACCAGAGAAGAAAGAGGAATAAATGTCAAATGCTTACCATCAATGGAGTCAGAATAGCAAACTCCTTTCTATGGATATTTGAAGTTAAGTTGAAGTTGGGAAGAGATGCCTACAGAGGCAGTACAGAAAAGTCATGCATTATAGTTAGGACTAGAAAACTGCCTCAGTGGTTAAAATACTTGCTGCTTTTCCAGAAAATCCATGATTTGGGTTTTCTATAACCCACATTTGGTGGCTACAACTGCCTGTAACTCCCACTGGAGGGAATCCATGGACATCTTCTTGCACCTGTGGGTTCTTGCAACATGTGCTCTTACACAGAGGACACATATGCACATAAATTAAAAGGTAATACTTTTTCAGCCTAGATACATGGAGGAGGGCCTAAGTCCTGCCCCAAATGATTTGACAGACTTTGATGATTCCAGCATGGGAGGCCTCACCCTCTCTGGAGAGTGGATGGGAGTTGCTTTGGGGGCTTAGTGGTGGAAATGAGAGGATGAGAGAAAGAGGGAACTGGTATAGGAATATGAATTAAGATTGTTTTTATTTAAATAGAATGATTTAAAAAGAAATAAATGTATAAAATTAATTAATTATTAAAGGATGACCTTTTCCCAGTTGTGTGTTCATTGCTTCATCAGAAAAAAAAAATTACAGCCTACCTCTAGCCTTACTACTCCATTAATCTATATGTTTATGTCATTACAATACTCTTTTGCTTGCTGAAACTTTGAAATATATTTAAAGCTAAAGTAAACCAGGTCTCTAGTTTTGTCATTCATGCTTCAAATTAATTGAATGTTATAAGGATGTTCAGAATGCTTTGTGATTGCATATTATTTTTAAATGTTTAACAAGTCCCATGAATAATATAATTGTAATTCTAATAGAAATTACAATGAATTTTTAAAACCTTTTAGGTAGAATACACATGTTTACAGTAATGATTCTTCCAATCTGTGAATATATGTCTTTCTTCTATGTTTATATGTTAGGATTTTGCATCAGTGGCTTATAATTTTAATGGTATAGCCATATTGTGGTGGATTTATCAACTTAATACAAGCTGAGCTCATCTAGGAAAAGATGGCCCAAGTTAAGGATGTGTCTCCATCAGATTGGCCTATGAACAAGGCTGTAGAAAGGTTTCTTTACTGAGGATTGAGGTGGGATGGTCCCGTGCAGTGAGAGAGATATTATTCCTAGCAGGTGGTCCTGTAAAATATAAGAAGGGTAACTGAACAACTCATAGTGAACAGCCAATAAGCAACATTAGTCTATAGTTTCTGCTTCAGTTCCTGTCACCAATTTCCTGATTGAGTCCTGGCCATGAATTCCCTCAATGATGGGTGATATTCTGGACTTGTGAGCCAAATTAACCCATTCCTCTACATGTTGTTTTGAACAGTATTTTATCACATGAATAGAAACATAGCTAGAAGAAGGAAATTTACCCCTTTCATTAAATGTATTTTTTCTCAGGAAATTGGGAGTTAATATACGTCAAGACACAGCTATACGAATCTTGGGTATTGGCCACATACCCAAAGGATGCTCAATCATACTTCAAGGACACTTGCTCAACTATGCTCATAGCACAATTACTCATAATAACCAAAACTGGAAACAACCTACATGCCCAACAGCCAAAGAATGGATTAATAAAATGTGCTACATTTACACAATGGAATATTGATCATTTGTAAAAACCAATGACATTATAGTATTTGAAATGGGTAGAACTATTTTAAAAAATCATTCTGAGTTTAGTAACCCAGCCATGAAAAGAAAAACACAGATAATAAGTATAAAGTAAAAGATAAACAGGCTACAATCCATAGCCTCAGAAAGGCTAGGTAACAAGGGGGGCCCAAAGAAAGATGCATAGATTATCTATTTTTATTTATTTATTAGTTCAAGTTATGGAACAAGCTTGTTTCACATGTAAGTCCCTTCTCCCTCTCCCTCCCCTCACCCCATCCCTCCTCCCCCACCCCAAACCTACCCCCTACCCCTTCCACCCACCACTCCCAAGGTAGGGTAGGGGCCTCAACAGGGGATCTGAAAAGTCCAACAAATCTTCCTGTGCTGGTCCTGGGCCCTTCCCCATGTGTCGAGGGACACAGTGTATTCCTTCATGTGGGATGGGATCTCAAAGTCCCTTCTTACACTAGGGAAAAATACTAATCTGCTACCAGAGGCTCCCTGGAGTGCAGAGGCCTCCTTATTGAAATCCATGTTCAGGGGTCTGGATCAGTCTTGTACTGGCCAACCAGAACCATCTGGGGTCGATGTGCTCTCCCTTGTTCAGGCCAACTGTTCCTGTGGGTTTCTCCAATTTGGTACAGACGCCTTCGCTCTTCATTCTTCCCTCTCTTCACCTAAATTCCAGATTTCAGCTCAGTGTATATCCATGGATGTCTGTCTATGCTTCCATCAGCCACTGGATTAGGGCTCGAGGATGGCATAAAGAGAAGTCTCCAATCTCATTTAGGCTTTTAGGTTATCCTCTCTGCCATTGCCTGGATTGTCAGATCCTGTCATCCTTGTAGGTCTCTGGAGATCTCCCTAGTTCCAGATCTCTTCTTGGACCTATAGTGGCTGCCTCTGATATGGTATCTCTCATCCTGCTCTGTCTCCTCTATTCTTCCCCCAACAAAATATTTCTACTCCTCCATTTCCTCTCCTCTACCCCACTTCTCTTGCTCTTATTGTGGCAGCTCACTCTCCCCTACCCTCCCAATTAGCTCAGGAGTTCATTCCACTTCCCATTCCTGGGGACCATTTATCCCTTAGAGTCCCTCATATTTCCTAGTTTCTTTGGTGAAGAGGATTATAGGCTGGTAATACTTTGCTCTATGTCTAAAATTCATATATGAGTGAGTACATACCATGTTTGTCTTTTTGTGACTGGGTTACCTCACTCGGGATGGTTTCTTCTAGATCCATCCATTTGCCTGTGAATTTCAAGATTCCATTGCTTTTTTCTGCTGAGTAGTATGCCATTGTATACATGTACCACATTTTCTCTATCCATTCTTCAGTTGAGGGGCATGTAGGTTGTTTCCAGTTTCTGGCTATTAGAAACAATGCTGCTATGAACATGGTTCAACATATGTCCTTGTTGTATGAACATGCACTTTTTGGGTATGTACCCAAGAGAGGAATTGGTGGATCTTGAGGTAGAATGATTCGCATTTTTCTGAAATACCTCCATACTGATTTCCAGAGTGGTCTCACAAATTCGCACTCTGACCAGCAATGGAGGAGTGTTCCTTTTACTCCACAAACTCTCCAGCATGGATTTTCATTGGTATTTTTGTTTTTAGCCATTCTGACAAGTGTGAGGTGGTATCTCAGAGTTGTTTTCAGTTTCATTTCTCTGATGGTCAAGGATTTTGAGCACTTTCTTAAGTGTCTTTCAGCCATTTCAGATTCCTCTGTTGAGAATTTTCTAGTTCTGCACCCCACTTTTCAATTTCATTGTTTGGTGTTTTGGTGGCTAGCTTCTTGAGCTCCTTGAATATTTTGGAAATCAGTCCTCTGTCAGATATGGGATCAGTGAAGATCTTTTCCCATTCTTTGGGTGGTCGTTTTGTGTTACTCACTGTTTGCTTGCCTTGCAGAAGCTTCTCAGTTTCAGGAGGTCCCATTTATTAATTGCAGACCTCAATTTCTGTGCTACTCATGCTACTCATGCAATGTTCAGGAAGCAGTCTCCTGTGCCAATTTGTTCAAGGGTAATTCCCACTTTCTCTTCTAGAAGATTCAGTGTGGCTGGATTTATGCTGAGATCTTTGATCCATTTGCACTTAAGTTTTGTGCATGGTGACAGGTATGGATATATCTGCAATCTTCTGCATGTCCGAATCCAATGGTGCCAGCACCATTTGTTGAAGATGTTATCATTTTTCCATTGTATAGATTTAGCATCTTTGTCAAAAATAAGGTGTTTGTAGGTATGTGGGTTAATATCAGAGTTTTGAATTTGTTTCCATTGGTCTATCTGTCTATTTTTGTGCCAATAACAAGCTGTTTTCAGAACTATGGCTCTATAGTAGAGCTTGAAGTCGGGGATTGTGATTCCTCCAAAAGATACTTTATTGTAAGTGTTGTTTTGGCTATTCTGGGTTTTTATTTTTCCATATAAAGTTGACTATTGTTCTTTCAATGTCTGTGAAAAACTGTGTTGGGATTTTAATGGGGATTGCATTGAATCTGTAGATTGCTTTTGGCAGGATTGCCATTTTTACAATGTTAATTCTACCTATCCAAGAACATGGGAGATCTTTCCATTTTCTGGTATCTTCTTTAATTTCTTTCTTTGAAGTCTCAAAGTTCTTATTGTACAGGTCTTTCACTTTTTGGGTTAGTGTTATCCCAAGATTTTTTAATGTAGCTTGTGGATATTGTGAAAGGCAATGTTTCCCTGATTTTGTTCTCATTGGATTTATCATCTGTATATAGTAGGTCTATACAATTTATGAGTTAAATTTGTATCCTGCTACCGTGCTGAAGGTTTTTATCAGCTGTAGGAGTTCCCTGTTGGGGTTTTTTGGGTCACTAATGTAGACTATCTTGTCATCTGCAAATAGTGAAAGTTTGAATTCTTCCTTTCCAATTTGTATCCCTTTGATCCCCTTTTCTTGTCTTATTGCTCTAGATAGAACTTCAATACAATATTGAAGAGATATGGAGAGAGTGGACAGCCTTGTCTTGTAACTGATTTTAGAGGAAACGCTTTGAGTTTCTCTCTATTTAATTTGATGTTGGCTATTGGTTTGGAGTATATTGTGTTTATCTTGTTTAGATATGTTCTTGTTATTGCTGTTCTCTCCAATATCGTTATTATGAAGGGATGTTGGATTTTGTCAAAGACTTTTCCAGAGTCCAGTGAGATGATCATGCGGTTTTTCTTGTTCAGTTTGTTTATATGGTGGATTACATAGATGGATTTTTTTATGTTGAACCATCTTTGCATCCCTGGGATGAAGCCTTCTTGACATGGTGGATGATTTGTCTGATATGTTCTTGGATTTCGTTCGCCAATATTTTATTGAGTATTTTAGCATCGATGTTCATAAGGGATATCTGTCTGTAGTTCTCTTTCTTAGTCATATCTTTGTGGGGCTTAGGTATCAAAGTGATTGTAGACTCGTAGAAAGAGTTTGGCAATATCCCATCTGCTTCTATTGTGCGCAACAGTTTGAGGAGTGCTGGAATTAGCTCTTGTTTGAATTTCTGGTAGAATTCTGCAGTGAGGACATCTGGCCCTGGGCTTTTTTTGGTTGGGAAGTTTTTGATGACTGCTTCTATTTCATTAGGGTTTGTAGATTTAAACTGTTTATCTGATAATTGGTTTAATTTTGGTAAGTGATATTTATCTAGAAAGCTGTCCATTTCCTTTAGATTTTCGTATTTTGTGGAGTACAGGTTTTCAAAGTATGACCTGAAGATTCTCTGGATTTCCTCAGTGTCCGTTGTTATATCCCCATTTTCATATCTGATTTTGTTCATTAGCATGCTCTCTCTCTCTCTGTCTTTGGGTTAGTTTGGCTAGAAGTTTGTCTATCTTATTGATCTTCTCAAAGAACCAACTCTTTGTTTCATTGATTCTTTGTACTGTTTTCCTAGTTTCTATTTTGTTGATTTTAGGTCTCAGGTTGATTATTTCCTGGCATCTACTTCTCCTTGGTGAGTTTGCTTCTTTTTACTCTAAAGCTTTCAGTTGTTCTGTCAATTCTCTAATGTGACTTTTCTCCACTTTCTTCATGTGGGCACTTAGTGCTATGAACTTCCATCTTAGCACTGCTTTCAGAGTGTCCCATAAGTTTGGGTATGTTGTGTGTACATTCTCATTAAATTCTAGGAAGTCTTTAATTTTGTTTTTTATTTCTTCCTCAACCCAGGAATGTTGCAATTGGGTGTTATTCATTTTTCACGAATATATAGGTTTTCTACAATTCATATTGCTGTTGAATTCTAGCTTTAATGCATGGTGATCTGATAAGATACAGGGTTTTTTTTTTCAATTCTTTTGTAACTGTGGAGGTTTGTTTTGCTGCCAGCTATGTGGTCAATTTTGAGAAGGTTCATGTGTCGCTGAGAAGAAGGTATATTCTTTTGTGTTTGGATGGAATGTTCTATAGATATCTGTTAAACCCTGTTGGTTCATAACTTCTGTCAGATCCTTTGTTTCTTTGTTAAGTTTCTGTCTCGTGGTCCTGTTTAGTGGTGTATGGGGGTTGTTGAAGTATCCTACTATAAGAGTGAATGGTTTTATGTGTGGTTTGAGCTTTATTAATGTTTCTTTTACAAATGTGGGTGCCTTCGTATTTGGGGCATAGATGTTCAGGATTGAGACTTCATCTTGATGGACTTTTCCTGTGATGAGTATGAAATGCCCTTCTTCATCTCTTTTGATTGATTTTATTTTGAAGTCTAAATTTTTAGATATTAGGATTGCTACACCAGCTTGTTTCTGGAGCCCATTTCAATGGAAAATCTTTTCCCATCCTTTTACTCTGAGGCATCTCCTGTCTTTGAAGTTGAGGTGTGTTTCTTGTAAATAGCAAAAGGATGTATTCTGTCTTCTTATCCATTCTGTTAGCCTATATCTTTTTATGGGTAAGTTAAGACCATTGATATTTAGGCATATTAATGTCCATTGTTCATTGGTTCTTGTTTGATTTGGATTTATTGTTGGTGGTGTCATTGTGTGTGGATTTCCCCCTCCTGTTTCTTTTTGTGTTTGGTAAAATTAGATTATCTATTGGCTCTGTTTTTGTGAGTGTAGCTATGTTTGTTGGGTTGGAGTTTTCCTTCCAGAACCTTCTGTATTGCTGGATTTGTGGATACGTATTGTTTAAATCAGTTTTCGTCATGGAATGTCTTGTTTTCTCCACCTATAGTGATTGAGAGTTTTGCTGGGTATAGTAGTCTGGGTTGACATCCATGCTCCCTTAGTGCTTGTAGGGTATCTATCCAAGACGTTCTGGCTTTCAGAATTTCCATTGAGAAGTCGGGGGTGGTTCTGATTGGTTTTCCTTTATATGTTACATGGCCTGTTTCCTTTGCTGCTCTTAATATTTTCTATTTATTCTGTAGATTTGGTGTTTTGATTATTATGTATTGAGGTACTTTTTGTGGTTCAGTCTGTTTGGTGTTCTGAAAGCTTCTTGTACTTTCATAGGCATATCCTTCTGTAAGTTGGGGAAGTTTTATTCTATGATTTTGTTGAATATGTTTTCTGTACCTTTGAGCATTGTTTCTTCACCTTCTTCTATACCTATTATTCTTAGCTTTGGCCTTTTAATGATGTCCCATATTTCCTGGATATTTTGTGTTAGGGATTTTTTGTACTTGAGGTTTTCTTTGGTTGATAAATATATATCCTCGAGCGAGTCTTCAATAGCTGAGATTTTCTCTTCCATCTCTTGATTTTTTTTTTTTTGGTTATACTCACATCTTTATTTCCTGATTGTTTATCCAGCCTTTCCATTTCCAGCATTGCCTCATTCTGTGTTTTCTTTTTTGTGTCTATTTCAGCTTTCATGCTTTGAACTTTTTCAAAAACTTCCTTCACTTGTTTGCATGTTTTTTCTTGGGTTTCTTTATTTTCTTTAAGAGATTTGTTTATTTGTTGAATTTTTTGGTTTGTCTTTTCCTCCATTTCGTGGAATTTTTTGCATGCTTTTTCTTCTATTTTTTAAGGGATTATCTTGTTTCCTCTTTAAAGGTCTCTATCATCTACCGAGATAATTTTTGAAGCCCATCTCATCTTCATGCTCTGTGTTGGGCTTTACAGTTCTTGCTAGAGTGGAGTCCCTAGATTCTGGTAGTGTCATATTTTTCTTTCTGTTGTTGAGTGAGATCTTATTCTGTCTTCTTCCCATATCTTCTTTTAGTGGGTGCAGGTGGGGTCTCTCTATCTCCTCTTGTGACCCAGTGGTGTGTGGGGGCCAGGAATTCAAAGTCTGCAACTCTGGATGATCTTGCCTCTCCTGGTAGTCTCCTCACTTGTTAGGGATCAGTTGAGGTGAATGATGGTTTGGACGGGGCAGAGGCTCACTCACCTTGTTCTTCGGTTTGTCAGTGGAAAGGGATGGAAGAGTGGAGTGCTACCAGATTCAGGGAACAGGGAGCTCCTCCCTGCCTGGGCGTGTCTATCCCAAGTAGCCAGGCACAGGCCGGGGGGGGAGGGTAGGTCCGTTGAATGATGATTTGGGTGGGGGTTGGCTCACTCAGCTCTTTGGGGGTCGGTCGGTGGAAAGAGATTATCTTATGAAGGGGAAAATAGAAGATATTTTCTTAATAAACTGGGGTAGGGATTGGAAAGAGTAGGGGGAATAGAAAAATGATGGATCAAGTTGGGCTGTTGGAGTGGGATGGAAGGGAAAAGTAATGAAAGAGACCTCTTGATAGAGGATTAAGGAGAAATCTGGTGCTAGGGAAACTCTAAGGAATCCCCAAGGATAACCCCAACTAAGACTTCTAGCAACACTGGTGAAGAAGCTTGAACTGGCCTTCTCCTGCAATCAGACTGGTGACTACCCAAATTGTCAAAAGAAAGCCTTCATCCCGAAACTGAAGGAAGCAGATACAGAGATCCACATCCAAGCCCTGGGCTAAGATCCAAGAGTCTAATTGAGTAAAGAGAGGAGAGATTGGAAGGAGCCTAACTGATCAAGGTCATGATGGGGTTACCCACAGAGACAGCTGGCCTAACCTTATGGGAGCTTGTTGACTCCATAACAACAGCTAGGGAGCCTGCATGGTAACCTAGATCCTCTAAATATGTGTGACTGACATATATCTTAGAGTGTTCTGGGGGCTCCTATCCATGGGATGAGACCCTGCACATGGCACTTGAACTGGCATTTTGGAATCTATTTCCATACTGGATTTCCTTACCCAGCCTTGATGCAGGGGAGGAGTTTGATCCTTGATGTGGCATGCTCTGTTTACTCCCATGGGAAGACTACCCCTTTCTAAATGCAGACAGAGGAGTAGTAGATGAGGAGAGACTAGATGGAAATTAGGGTTACAGAACAGGAGATGATAGAGATATTAGAAACTGTGGTCAGTAAATAAAATATATAAAAATAATTAATAAACATATAATATAAATAAAAAAAATGAATTTCTAAGTCTATCTCCAGTGCCCTCCCACACCCTCCTTTTTTCTCTCAATCCTATAGCTCATTTGGTATCTTTTTCAGTTCATGACTGTTGAAATATATCAATGCTGCACATATTTTTGGATGTTGATTTTGTGATCTGAAATGTGGTTTCATTCATTCCAAGCTATCAGTGCTTGGACACACAAAACAAGTGGTCAGATGATAGGTTAGTGGGAGCTATTGTCTTTAGGGAGCTGCATATCTACCTATATATAGGTACCAGGTGAGGCAGTAATATCTTGGTATGGTATGGTATGTCTGATGAATTCTTGGAAGAAAGAGAATATTTCTGTTTTCATTCTTTATTTTCCTATCAATGCATTTTTGGTGTGCTCTGTATATTCTTTTATGTATTAAAAGGACACACTTTTCATACCCCATTGAAGAATCTCTTTAATACATTACTGACACAAATAATGAAAAATAAACAAAAACACACCATTAGGCTGGTCAGTGGTTGTGCACACCTTTAATCCCATCACTGGGGAGGCAGAGGCAGGTGGATTTCTGTGATTTTGAGACCAGCCTGGTCTACAGAGTGAGTTCCAGGACAGGCTCCAAATTTGCAGAGAAACCCTGTCTTAGAAACACCATTCAAATAGTAGAATGACTCTCTTTACAAAAAATTTCATCACTTTAGGGCCAGGAACCAGAGTCTGGATAGTCCAGAGAACAAGGCAGAACCAAATACCATCGGGAAAATGAATGTGAATGAAATGGTTACTAATGGTAGTTTGATAAACATGTGGACAGGAACATAGCACAATAATCATCAAACAGGCTTCATCCAGCAACCGATAGAAGCAGATGCAGAGATCCACAACCAAACATAAGGTGGAGATCAGGGAAGGATTGTAGGAGATAAGAAGGTCAAGGACACCACATAAAACTATGCAGAATTAACTCACCTGGGCTCAAAGGGGCTCACAGAAACTGAGCCAACAAACAAGGATAATAATGTCCAGGACCTGTTAGGACTTCTGTGTATACCTTACATTTGTGTAATAGGGGGTTCTTGTGGGACTCCCAAGAGTGGGAGTGTCAGGGTATATCCAACTATTTTCCTGTGCTTGGGATTCTTTTTTCACCTACTGGGTTGCCTCATTTAGCTTTAATAAGCCTTGTATCTTATTGTACTTTCTTCCATGTTGTGACTCCCTGGGAGTCACACACTTATCTGAAGGAAAATTGATGAGGAGTGCACTGCATCTTAAGCACGGTAGGGAGATGGCCTAGAAGAATAGGAAGGAGGGAAAACTGTTCGGGGTGTAATATAGATATAGATATAGATATAGATATAGATATAGATATAGATATAGACATAGATAGATATATAAAAAAGAAAGAAAAGATACCTTCCCCCATTCTTTGAAACCCAAGGAGAGGATTTTGACCATCCTTCACCATGCAGGGTAAGCCATATGAGGCAAGAATTAATCCTCTCCTTTGATGTGCTTCAGGCATTTTGAAGCATCAAATTACATCCCCATTGGACTTCCCAAATCTGTCCAGGAACCAGATGGTTAGGCAGGTTATACAGTCAGTTGTAGATGAACATGGAATGGAGGCAGATGAGCAGAGAGAGGATTAATATGCAGGTATCTGGGAACTTTATAGGAAAAACAACTTCTTGACATGCAAGCATTCTGAGCACATAGACAAGAAAGAGAAGCAGTTGGGTCAGCGAGTGGTTTGTATCACAGCTTGCATTGCTGTGTGAGGATGACTGTAATGGTTCAGCCTGCTGATAATGAGCATGAAACTTCACCCAGAATATTGGCTACTGAATCCTGATGGGACATCAGACTGAAAACTGACTACATAATAGGTCAAGAGTGTAAGTGGTTTCTATTGGTATCAGTTTAAGTCATTACAAATTCCCTGACTTGCTAGGAAAGTGATGGTGACTCTATAGCCTACAGATGCAGACAGGGATGGTAGTGACTGGGTCACTTGAATATCACATCTGGCACCTGGAAGTAGAAAAATGATAAAAAAATACCCCAATTAATGTTATAACAAGATTTCCCTGATTTAAAATGATTGCTAATTTCTCTGAGCTGAATACAGTCTCTATGCTGTGCAAATTACCTAAGAGTCAGAGAAGCCAATTGTCCTCGACCTGTACAGTAGCCTTCATAGCCATGCTGTATCATGACTGGGAATGACCCCTGCAGGAACTGTGAGCAGTCAGCTATGAATCAGTCAGTTAAAAGGGGGGATATGCCCTGGGAACATGCAAATCAGCAGTCTGTCAGACCAGGGGACAGCTGCCGGCATTGCTCAGATCAGTAACACAGGAAGTCTCAATCTATAGGGACCCTTCTCCAGGGAGGGAGACATACATTGCCTTGCTGCTGAGAAAGTGATCCCTCTGGAGACTACAGGATGTAATTAGTCTGGCAGCCTTTGAGTAAAGTGTACTTTTGCTCAATTCATGGATAAAGCCATCCTTTTATTACAAACTTTGAATATAAGATGGACAGATGGAGATTTAATTCTTCAGAAACTGCAAGAAATTTAAGTTGAGGCTGCGGTGATTTCCCTCTGGGACTTTTATGTGATGACATATCAGAACAAATGATGAACAGAAGTATAACATTTATAGAGAATTAGGTACATAGGCATGAAGAAGAGGAGATCAATATACATGTATACATTATCCATATATTTCAAAATAAACAAGGATAAAAATAGCATTTGTTAAATATAGTATAATGATCTGTATTAAGAGCCCAAATACTGAGTGTCATAATTAACTTGTCATATAAGGAAAACTTGTATTCTATTTCTCAAGTACATTTTTCTCTCAGCCAATATACAGAACTTAATTGTTCTCTCACTTTTGAAAGTGCCTGAAACATCTCTTCTTCTGAGAATAGTTTGCAGGTCAGTGTCCCCTAGACTCTCAGATGACCATTCATGATTCTGATCCTCAGGTCAGTGTCTCCTATACTCTGGGATAACCATTTACCATCCTGATCCTCTTACTCAAGTTCTTCACTAGAAACAGAGGATCTGCAGACTGAGTCCATCCTGGAAATCACTCAGATCAACAAACTTAAAAATTTCACATCAAATACCAGGCATTGTTGGTGCATGCCTTTGTGCTACAGGAGATTAAGGGGTTAGAAATTGAAATGGGAGAAGTCAAACTATTGATTGCTATTTGCAATGATATGATAAAACACAAATGTGTCCCCAAAGAAATCTATCCTGGAACTCCACACTTGATACACATATTTAGTAACTAGCAGATAGAAAATTTACACAAAAAAAAATCAGTAGTCTTCCTATATTCAAATGATGAATGGTCTGAGAGAGAAATCAGAAGAGCAACCCTATACAATAGCCACAAATATAAAATATCTTGGTGGTAAATATAACCACACAACTGAAAGACCATAATTACAGGAACATTAAGTCTATTAAGAGAGAAATTGAAGCCAATATCAGAAAATGGAACGGTATGATCAACATAATAAAAATGGCAATCTTACCAAAAGTAATCTACAAATTCACTGCAATCCCCATCAAAATACCAACACAATTCTTCTCAGACCTTGAAAGAAAAATACTCAACTTCATATGGAAAATCACAAAAACTCAGAATATATAAAACAATCCCTAACTTCATTCTCTAAATACAGCCATAGTAATAAGAACACCTTGGTATTGGCACAAAAACAGGCAGGTAGATCCAATGGCATAGAACCAAAGACCCTGACATTAATCCACACACCTATGAACACATGATTTTTGACAAAGAAGCCAAAATGTTACAATGGAAAATGGAAAGCATTTTCAACAAATAGACATTACTGGATATCAACATGTAGAAAATTGCAAGTAAATCCATATCTATCACCATGCATAAAACTTAAGTCCAAATGGATCAAAGATATCAACATAAATTCAGCTATACTCAACCAGACAGAATGGAAAGTGGGAAGTACCATTGAAAGAATTGACACAGGAGACCACTTCCTAAATAGAACACCAATAGCACAGAAACTGACAGCAACAATCAATAATGGAACCTCCAAAAACTGTAAAGCTTCTGCAAGGCAAAATACACTATCACTAAGACAAAGCAACAGCCTACACAATGGGAAAAGGACTTCACCAAAGCCACATCTGACAGACAGCTGATCTCCAAAATACATAAAAAACAGCTCAAGAAAAATACTTCAAAATAAAAAAAATCCAATTTAAAAATGGAATACAGAGCTAAACAGGGAATTCTTGACTTAACAAACTCAAATGGCCAAAAATATTTACATAATTGCTCAACATCCTCAATCATCAGGAAAATTAAATCAAAACAACTCTAAGATACTATCTTATGCCTGTCAGAATGTCTAAGATCAAATCACTGAGGGCAGCTTGTGTTGGAGAGGATGTGGTTCGTGTAAGGTAAACACTCCTCCATGAGTAGTTGGAGTTCCAACTTGTACAGCCACTTTGGAATAAGTATGGTACTTCCTCAGAAAACTGAAAACAATCTACCTCAAGACCCACTGATAACAGTCTTGGATATACACTAAGGATGCTCAATCATACAATGAGGACACTTGTTCAACTAAAAAACACAACAGTGTTATTCCTAATATCCAGAAAAACAACCGAGATGCCTTTCAACAAAACAATGGATAAAGAAAATGTAGTGCATTAACACAATGCAGTATTACTCAGCTGTAAAATACAATGACACCATGAAATTTCCAGGCAAATGGATGTATCTTGAAAAACATATCCAGAGTGAGGTAACCTAATCTAAAAAAGCAAACATAGTATGTACTCACTCATAAATTGGAGCCAGATGTAAGGCAAAGTATAACCAGACAATTCATTGCTCCAGAGAATATAGATAACAAGGAGGACCTAAGAGATATACATGGATTCATGCTGGGAAGAAGAATTAGATGACATCTCATGAGAAAACCGGGGGTGTGGAAGTATTAAAAGGAAGGTGATAGGGGAATGAGAACATGAGGCAATGAGATAGTCAAGTTTGGAGAGGGACAAGTTGGAGAGTAATGAAAGATATATCTTGGTAGGGAGAACCTTTATAGGGTTAAAGGTCATCCAGGTACTAGGGAAACTCCCAGGAATCCACAAGGATTGTTGCAGCTAACACTCCCAGCAATAGTGGAGAAGGTGCCTGGACTAGCCTTCCCCCATAATCAGATTGGGGAACACGCCAACTGTCATCATAAAGGATTCATCCAGTAATTGATAGTACCAGATGCAGAAAACCACTATCAACTACCAAGCCACGATCTGGGAATCCAGTTGAAGAGGGGAAGGAGGGAATATACAAGCAAAGGGGGTCAAGATCATGAAGGGGAATTCTACAGAGATAGCTGAACCAAACTCATGGGAACACAGGACCCCTAGAGCAACACTCATGGAGCCTCCATAGGACTGAAGTATAGGCCCTATGCATGCGGGAGACAATTTTGTAACTGGGTCTAACTAAGGGGTCCCTGACCAAAGAACCAGTATCTATCCATAGTGCAGGAACTAGCTTGATAGAGCCCATTCCCTATGGTAGGCTGTCATGCTCCACTATAATACAGGGCAGGGAGGAGCAAGGGCTTCATCCTCCCTCTAATTCATGGGCCAGGCTTTGTGGACACCCAATGTGAGCCCTTACACTTTGTGAGAAGTGGACTGGGTGGACTTTGAGGCAGGCGATGGTGAGAAGAGGAAGGGAAGGAGGGAGAACAAGATTGCAAAGTTGCTCAATAGCTGTATCTACTGGGACTCTCTAACTGCATTTCCATAGGTTGTGTTTTTATTTAATGGTATTATTATGAAGTAAGAAGAGGTATCCTTGAGTAGGGGTGAGGATAACACTGCCCTGGGGATATATAAACAAATACTTAGAGTCTAATTGCGAATTATGTGGGTTTGGTAAACAGTGGTTATTGGTATTTAGAACAATATCCATGACCCCACTATCCCTAGCTAGCTGGCCTACTCTTCAGTGTCAGGCATGATTTCCCTATTGATAAGCAAGTCCTAAGTTCAATTAGAGATCTGTTGGTTATGATCAAGGTATGTGTGCCACCATCGCACCCTAAAAGTCATCATGCCATGTTGGTTGTTGCTGTTGTTATGGGATGGTGTGGTTGATGCCTTCCCTGGCAAAGTTCCATGGTGCCTTCTGCAACCAAGAAAGCCGGTCTTGAGAGAAAAGGTGTTCATGTGAGTTCCAGTTCATGGATCTTTATGGCCTGAATGTAAAGTGAGTAGTATCCTCAGCAATAGACACTTACCTTTCTTCTTTATGGATCAAGCAAGGGCAATTACAACTGTATGTATTGTTTTGGGGGTCTAAGGGACAACAGTGTCAAACAACTCTAAAGAAAGCTTCACATGCTGGAAGTTGGGAATTTACATTTGATGGTCTTTTGCCCTAGGAGGTCTAATTGTCAGGCCAGGTGAGAAAACTTTATTAAATCTATATATGTACATTTGTACTCAGCCTTATGTGTATTATAGAGTTGGTTTATTACATGTTTTGGTTTTTGATTTTTTAATTAGAGAGATTATTTTACATGTTAATCCCAGGTCCCACTCCTTCCCCTGCTTCCCTGCCCCCATCCAAATAATTCCCTACTTATCCCATACCTTATCTGCTCCCCAGGGACTGTTTTGTTTTTTGATTGATAGGTAATAGCATAAATCCTTATAGATTTTTCAGACAATCTTACTTTTTTTTCTCTTCTCTTATCTTCTGTATATATCCCTTTCTCTCCCAATCCCCAGAATGAACTCATCTTCTCTATTTCCAAATCAGATTACTTGCTCCCTGGCATCTCCCTCTCCATTGCTCCACACAACAACCCTAAAATTGTGCCCCTTTTGTATTCCTTGGCTTTGTAGTAGTATGTGATATGTATTAAACTCTACAGATATGAAGCTAGGAGCCTGTGATGACACAGAAGTTCATGAAGCAATTTGTCCCTCTAGGTCTAAGTAAACACACTGGATATAATATTTTCTAGTTCCATTTACTACAAATTTCAGGGTTTTGTTTTTCTTTAAAGTAAAATATCATTCTATCTCTATATACCACAATTTCTCAATCAATTTCTCAGTTGAGAAACACTGAATCATTTTGTTTCATTTAATAGCTCTTTTGAATAAAGCAACAATGAGCATCACTGAGCAAGTGTCTATGATGAGTTCTTTGAACATATGCAAAGAAATGGTATAGCTGGTATTGGTAGAACTTTTTAAAGTTTCTCCACATTGACTTCCATAATAGCTGCACCACTCTGAGATGCTACAAATGGTGAAGAGGGTTATCTTTCCTCAAACCTCCCCCAAGCTTTTGTTGTGGATTTGCTGTTGTTGATAATGACGATCACTGCCATTTAGATTGGGGAAAGGTAAAATCTCAACATTGCTTTGACAGCATTTAAATTTTTCTTGGGATAATGAACAGATTTTGAGATACTTGTGTGCCATTTTTTTTTCTTCCTTAAAGAGCTCTCTGCTCAGGTCCTGAGCCAATTTTTAATGGGCCATTTGGTTTTTTGGATAGACAGAATTTTCTTCTTTTGATGTTGTAAGGACAGGAGACTCATTTGTTGTGCCTCTTCCATACTGGGGAACGAAGAAAATTAGAGATTGTGGAAATGAGAAAAGTAGAGCAGAGAGGGTGTTGTAAATTTTCTTAATTGACTTTTAAATAAATCTTTATTAAAAATGTAGGGAAATGTTAGATGCAATTAGTAACTGTGGAATAAATTATATTTTTCTAATATATGACTGTGACATTTGATTGGAGATTAATACATTGGGAAAAAACTGATTTTCCTTTTGGCATCAGATATTAATGAAAATAGCTTCTTGGTTAGGGATTGTACTTTGTGTTAACCTCCCCTTCTCCCCATGAGGATTTGTCTTGCTTGAACATGTGCAGGCTTGTGATGACATGTGTAGCAGCGCCATGTGCCTGGATAATGGTATTTCTTTGGAGACATCCACCACCTGTGGCTCTTACAGCCTTTCTGCATGAAGAGGTAAGTTTTACCAGTGAACATTTTATGCTGCAAGTGGGAAGTATTGATCAGGCTACTCAACTATATCAACTTATACAGTAAGATAAAAATAATAATAAAATATATGGTCATATGAGTTTGGCACCTGGCAAAAAGATTAGGGAGCAAGTCATCCATACCCAAGTCTGATAATGAATGTGACCTGTGGAATCCATATGAAGTATGGTGTCTCCTTGATGGCTGGTGGCATTAAGAAACTTTGAGAGGTCTTCCTCCCCTAATTAAGGCTTGGTCAGCTTGAACAAAGACAGGGATGATGATATGCCCACAACCTTGGGGAAAACATACCTTGATCCAGTCTGGAACTTGAAGGACAGTCAGGTGTCCTGCTGGCAGAAGAAGAAAGCCTCCCAGGTCTTTAGGCCTTTGCATTCAGTCACACCAGGCATATGAGAAAGGGACAAAAGCTGACCATCTTTATACTCAGGAAGCTTGGCAAACTTATTGTCTATTTGTTGCCCTGCTATTTATCTTTCTGCCTATCAGGAATCTGTATAAATCCTAGCCCCTAACATAGGAATACAAGATGATTGTATGTGCCAATAAAAATCCTTTTAGGCAGGTTCATTGTAGACTCTCAGTCATCTACTCTTTTTTCTTTTTAAATCTCCCTTGAATTTTTTTTTTGTGGCATGAATCCAGATACCTGCTATCATCCAGATGTATCATGAGTACTGAACTGTATTTTAACCTAAACATAAGTAAGTCCTTGCTTCTGGGGCTGGGAAATTCCATACACACTTATTCCAAAGACACTCAGTGTAATTTGAAGACAATTTTATCTGAATAATGATCTCAGAAGGTAGAATCACCAAGAGGGGCAGCTGAGGCAGCCCAGGCTCATACTTCTGCTTTGCTCAAAGGTTTATGTTAATACTTGTTCCACTGTGGGTGGGTTATTGTTGTGCTGTTGGCAGTAATAAGTTGCAATATCTTCTGGCTCCAAACTGCTGATGGTGAGGGTAAAATCTGTCCCAGTCCCACTGCCACTGAACCTCGATGGGACTCCGTCTACCAAACCTTTTGCATAATAGATCAGGAGGTTTGGAGATTTCCCTGGTTTTTGCTGATACCAGGCTAATGCACTGCCAATGCTCTGACTCGCTTGACACGTGATGGTGACTGGGTCTTTTAGGGATACAGTCTGAGATGGTAGCTGGGTCATCAGGATATCACATCTGGCACCTGGAAAAAAACGAAAAAATAAAACCTTGTAATATTGCATTTAAAGATTAATTCAGAGTTCTCTGACAGCCTGGCAGCAGGGACCACATTGTTGTCCTCCATACTTGAGATCCAGAGCAGCAGCAGCCCCAGGAGATGAACAGGAGCCCTCATGTCTGTGCTGTGTCCTGATTGGTACTGACAACTACAGAGGTTGTTACCAGAATATTGAATAGTCCTCTTTATAGAAGGCTGTCTCCTGGTTACATGCAAAACAGCAGAGGCTAAATGACATGATCACAGCTACAAGGCTGTCTCAACTCAGAAACTAGCAATATACCAGCCTCAGGACACAAAGTTCTGGGGTTTATCAAGACACTGTGTCATGTTTCTGCAGAACTTTTTTTTTCTTTCTAGGACACAGACTGACTGGCTCTGATTTCTTAATATTACATTATCTTTTGTTTATAAATGTTCAATGGCAGGTAGTTCTTGCTAGCATTATATGATTGTCCATCTTTCCAAAGGCAATTCCAGAAACTGGAAGATGTTTTCGAAGTTACCTTCATTTAGTCATGTAGATGTTCTTAAGGCTAGAACAGGTTCTTTGGCCTGTTTCCCAGAATTTTGTGCTGTGGTTACCTTATTATACCATCAATCAATGGTGAGAAATGTACAAGAATATTTGTGTGTATAGAAAAATTTAGTTACTTATATGATAAAAATCATCTTACAATTTGAAAAAAATATAAAAGTATGTGAATAAATAATACATGTAACACTCTACATATTACCAGTAGGGACCAGACATGAGAACAGATGCCACTGTCAACTTATTGTCTTGTAATAAATGGTGCCCATTGTCATTTGTAAAATGTTCTTTCCTACTCTTTGCTATATTAGAATCAGCATCAGGGGTTTCTGTCTTTAGACCTGAAAGTGTATAAGCTACTTTATAGCTCTGTGGCCATGATGAATGTACTATCCTGAAGGCTCATGAGACTTTGTGAGACTGTTGATGACTCTTCGTGCAAACCACAGCACCTTCTCCTCAAAAAGCTGATATGCTTTCAGCAAGAGTTGAGCTATGCAAGAATATATGCTGTTCAACAAAGCAGCACATCTCTTAGTGGTCCACGCCTTAATGCCTAATTCTCCAGCAGTTCACAATCAATACACAATGACATACAGCAGAGGGAGCCCTGAGTAAGTGAAATCCTGATTGACTGCACATTGTTAACATGGGCATGGCCATTTTGAGGACTTCAAGGCTTTGGTCATATGAAACATTGGCAAAGCCAGTTTCTGATATGGGCCAGGCTCAAGAGGGGAGTTCAAGGTCTCCTTGGAAGTCCAAGTATAAGTGTTTATGAATAACTCATCAGTGCATAAAATGACTTCACCCACCTGAGTGTTTATACTCTGATGTTACTGGTCAACAGAGACCACATATGAAAAGAAACTAACTTCTCATGATGAGCAGTGCCAAATAAACATGTTGAGGTTCTGGATTGTGGAGTTTGCAGAATACCACATGATCCCAACTTTACTGTACATTTATCTGTGTCTCTGTCCTTCATTCCTTTGCTGACCCAAGTCAGGATTCCAGGACACAAGCTTTACTATTCAAGCAGATGAAGACATTAATAACATTTCTATTAATATCATAGCAATGAGAAATCAAGGGTTATTAAGGGAGTATCTACATTTTACTAAAAAAATAATAATTGCAGAATGAAGAAATGACCACGCATTTTAGAACTAATCCTGGGTAGTCATGAATCAATTTCGGTGAAAGGGAAATATAAACATCATGTGAGACTCTGGATTTAAATTTAAAGGTTTGGATTGTAGAATAGCAACACTGTTCTAGAAAAAGTTATTTATATATCCTCAAAAACATAATTTGTATCCTTTTCCCCTCAAACCTAAATATGCAGTTTTGAAACTAAGCCTGAATTGTGATGAACGGGAAACCTTGGTTCAGTCATGGTCCACTGAGAGTCAGCTGTCCAAAAGAAGATTTGATACTGAAGTCATTTACTTAATGGAAGGACAGTGATTTGAAACTGGAAATCAAGTCAGAGTATTACTAGTGCACATATGCTTGAGTTATGCGGTGAAACATTCTGTATTGTGTGCACAGCAGAGTAATCAAGCAGGGTTGCTTGCCTTGCACTCTGCATTTTGTGTCAGTGATAAACTAAATGCCATTTCCTATATAAATAAGCCTACTTTGGTGTCTTTTAATTTCAGTATTTTAAATTTCTTCATAATAGCTCTGTTAAAAGCAACATATTTTCTATTAAGGAAGTACTGTGTATCTCATGAGGAAAATGTACTAAGAAATCCCATGTAATATAAAATATATTTATACTCTAGCTGAATGGACCATAGTTATTACCATTTTTCTATGACTTTTATCTAAAAATGTTAGGTGTATGCTCAAATGTATCTTCCCTCTGCACATAGTGCATATCAAGTTCATGTTCATATGAGTAATGTGATGGAGACATCCATTTGCAATTAAAGTTTAGGCTAAGAGGTCTTAATTATTACAAACCTCAAATATTTTTATGAATGTTGTGAAAAAATATTTTCACACATAGAAAGTATAATTAAATATAATTTTAATGTGTGTTTAAAGTATACTCTAAACTAAGAATATATCTATTTGAAACCACTGTTCTTCCATGATTATTTTAGTTCATGCTGTGGTATAATAAATTAAATGGAAGGCTAGAAAGTTGGGGTTTTTTTTGAAGAGCACAGACAGCTTTTTAGAGGACCCAGGTTCAATTCCCAGAACCCACATGGCAGGTCATGACTGTATGTAACTGCAAGATCTGGCACTCTCACACAGACAAACATGCAGACAAAACACCAATGCACATAAAATAAAAATAAAAATTTTCTTTTTTGGTTTTTTTGAGACAAGGTTTCTCTGTGGCTTTGGAGGCTATCCTGGAACTAGCTCTAGACTAGGTTGATCTTGAACTCACAGAGATCCGCCTGCCTCTGCCTCCCAAGTGCTGGGATTAAAGGTGTGTGCCACCAATGCCTGGCCTAAAATGAAAGAAGAGGAAGTGGGGATGTTTCTGATTTCATGACAAAAAGTATACTGACTTAAATCACTGCACATTCAATAAAAACTCACTGATAATCAACACAAAACTTACATTACATTTCACTAAATATATTTATGAAACAAAAGAAAATCCCAAGAGAAGGACTTCAAGAGAGATAAATCCAAGTTACTCTTTGTATGACCATGGTTCAGTTTCACACAATATCCTTGTTTGTTCTCACTATCGTCAGGGAACCTTCAGCCATGATATATATATATATATATATATATATATATATATATATATATATATATATATAATAGATATCCACATACCTTGGAGTCACATGCTGCTAGTCATACACAGTGTTCAATACTTATGTCCTGTCAGTAATGTAAATTTAATGTGTTATGATTAATCTTTGTTTCTAAAAGTAAGTACTGGACCAAAATTGGCCTTTTAGTAATAATTTGCCAATTATTGTATTATTTGTTTGCTCCACTCCTTGAAAACTTCCATATTCATAAATATACAGTATTTTGTCCAAGGTAAATCATCACAAACTTTTGAAAATGTATGATACACTGAGAGCAATGTTGGTAAATGCACTTTCTAGCAAGCCCAATGTCTTCAGTTTGATCCAGAAATCAATATGGTGGTTGATGAGGTCAAATTTCTTTGGCATGCAATGATATTCATGTGTCTGCATGTGATTATATGATTTTAGGATCTAATAAAGCCACTAAAGATCAGAATGGAAAGCTAGTCATACTAGGCAACCATAGAAGCTGGGCAGTGGTGGCACACACTGTTAATACTAGGACTCAGAAGAGAGAGACAGACAGTTCTCTCTGAGTTCAAGGACTCCCAGGGATACATGACAGTGAATCATTATAAAGAAAAACAGAGCTCATCCCTTTAATCCCAGCACTAGAGAGGTATATAAGAGGGATCCCAGGATCTCATGCTGTATCCAGTATTCAGTCTCAGGGCAATTAGTTTCCAGCCACTTTAAAGATAGGATCACCCAGCCTTGGTAGAGGTAAAGGTCTCTGGTGGCTTGGCTGCTTTGCTTCTCTAATCTTCAATGTCTGTCTCTTGGTTTTTATTATCCATGTTAAAGATAAACGTACCCACAGATACAAATAAATAAATCAGTAGATGTAATAAATTTTCCTTAAATCTAGAACATAAAGGCTATTTGTTCTACAATCACAAAATATTTAAAGTTATTCTTTACTATGATAAAATTTCAATAGTCATCAATATGAAATATTTTATAGCGCTCTGAAGACAAGGATCATAGATAAATGCTAAGGGGTACCAAGGCTGTGTGCCATGATTAACATGAGATTATCTCAATTACATGTATCTTCTTATATATCTCGATGACTATTCTAAATGTGGCATGCTAACATGTGTTTAGATTCAATACTAAGTGACAATGTCAATTTTGTGTAGTGCCTGACTGATTCTGACTTAGTAACATAAACACCATCTCAAAGCAGGAATTTGCTCTTCCTATTGTCTCCATGCATGGGATATTTACCAATATGGCTAAATGATTACTATGTTGTAAATTATTTTATTTATACACAACGACCAAAATAAGGTGGAAGGCCATTATTTTAGACTAAAACCTCACAGCAATAATATCAACAAAGAAAAGAACTTAAGTAAAAGAAATTTTCTAGAAATTTTCCACTCCTGTCACTAGATTCTCTCATGTGTGTTGTGCTTTCATATTTTACCTTGATCCGCAATACCATCTCAACTTACTGTGCTATAAAGGAATGACATAATGCAATACCTGGGGCATCTCATCTGTTGTATATAAACCTGAAGTCAGGAGAATCCTTCCCCAGGACACACACATTGGGAGAGGCTTTTTGGCTCATCTGAAAACAATGAATTATCAGGATCACCAGAAAAGTGGATGAGACCATGGATATGTTCTTCCTTGCTAAATTAATAAATAACCGAATATTATAATCAGTATTCTCTTCTAGCATTATAAAAATAACTGACAATTCTGCTGCAGACAATTAAATAGAAAGACATGTGTTCATGGTGACCCCTGCTGGAGAATGGGCTCATTATTCAAGTTTTCCAGAAATCTATGTCCTTTGATTATTCAGTTTTTGCAACCTTTTTCCACGTTACTTCTTATATCTGTTAATAATATTTCCTGTAACTTCTTTTATCTTTTTCTAGTTTCTCCAGCATTATGTATAAAATGAACCTTACAAGCCTGAGGGTAAGCAGCTACAATCATAAAGAATACATGTATTATTTCTCCATTCATTTGAGAACCTAAGCATACTCATGTGCCCCAGTATGCTTATATGGTAAATTTTTGTCATCTTAACACAAACATAGATATATCTGAGTGGTAGGAACTTTAGTTAAGGAAATCTCCAACAGATTTGTCTGTGAACAAATTTTTTTCTTCATTAGTGATTGATGTGGGAGGCTTGGTCCACTGTGGGAAATGACACTCCTGGACAGGTAGTCTTATGTAGTAGTCCATTATCTCTACTTTCTGCCTTAAGTTTTCTGTATTTTGTACCTGCCTGACTTAAAACAGTGATAAAATAAACCATAAGCAGAATGATCTCCAAGTTACTGACACAGGTTTTGAGATTTTCATGAAATGGCAAAAATGCGAGTAGTGCAAGTAGAGGAGGGCCGGAGGACACTTAGGGTGGATGGGGAGTAGGGGAAGTTAAGTGTTCCTCTGTAGGTGGAGGTTTCCTGTATTTCAACAGTTGCTTCCAAATAACAATATTAATTATAAATGCTCAGTCGATACCTCAGGCTTTACTAACTAGCTATTACAGTGTAAATTAACCAATTTCTATTCATCTATGTGTTGCCTTGAGACTCATTTGATTTACCTCTCTGGCATGGCTTGCTCATCCTCCTCATCCAAAATACTCCAAGAGCTGACTCTCCCCTATCCGCTTATGCCACCCCACTGACTCATTTACCCTAGTTTTTCTGTGGAATATAAACAAATTGGCCACAGTAAAGTATGAAACCCTCAATAGCCCCACTTTTCTGTTACCATTTGTCTCCTTTAAATACATCCCTGACCACTGAATTTAAAATGGTTTTGATCACACATTTTAGAAAACAAGATTCTCCCACTAGGCATTTGTGGAGATAATGTCTATATTGGAAGTCTCCATTGGGTCCTTCCTTAAAGCTTAGGGAATCAGAAGAAAGAGGATAAGGATATATTGTAAAAGTTGGAGTGGATAGGGTACACCAAGAAAACTAAGCCCATTGAATCAACTAAGCCAGGCTCATATGGGCTCACAGAGTGAAGCAGCAAAATGGAGCCAGGGCCACAAGAATGTTACACAAGCATGTGGTAATATTTTGTTTGTGCTCTAACAAAAATAGCCTGCCTGGTGATCAGAGTGCTAGATTTGACACTAGTTAACCATAGAGTCTAGGCAGTGGCAGCACCCAGGTTTAAGCCCTGCACAATGGAGGAGGAAACAGGAAGTGATGGGGCTGGGCAGAGAGAGGAATCTAAGGTGGATATAGACATCAGCTCCCTTTCCTTTCAGGATGAGAAAATGTCAGGTAAGAAGTAACTGTGTTTTGCTCCTTTGTCTCTAAGATCTTTCAGCATTTACTGTGATATCTGTGAAGGACTTAAGAATTAACAAAGAAATAAAATAAGGAGACTTAGAAGAAAAACAAACCTTTCACCCTAAGAACAGGGAGACCTGACTTAGAAACCTAACCAAGGTCACAATGACCCGAGCCCCTGGAATTTCCTAGCTGGCAGCAATAACTCCCTTACAAGGCCACAAGAAAACCTAACTAAATACCAAGAATTCCTAGAGGGCCACCCTGCCCTGGGGTCATGAAGATAAGAACAGACTATCCCACTGAGTCAGGAGACTATCCAGCCTCAAAGATAAGAGATCTCCAAAGGATCTGTGACTCTGGTCATGTATCCAAACCCCTAAAAGCCTATGGGTTTTCTCCTATAAAAGAAGCCTGCTTTAGAGGAACAAGGCTTTTTCCTTTGTCTGTCGGACTGGGAGGCCCATTTGCACAAACGTCCCACAATAAACTTACCTCTTGTTTTTGCATCAGCTGGACTGGACATTGAGTGTTTTTGGGGGGACCGTCCAATTTGTGGAGACTCCTCGATCTGAGGGTCTTTCATCTGTCTGGAGGTATTTATTACTTATACAAATTTAAATTTGTGCTACATCTGTCATCCAACTTTGGGGTATGAATTTACAAAACAGCCACTTGCCTGAGGCTTTATAGCCATGGGGACAAAGGCGTGGAATGCAGGGTCTCCTGCCAGATTCACCACCTCACCAAAACCTCTGATTGAGTTTGGAATTTCTTTATTGCAGTCTCTCTGCAACAAACTCCAAAGACTTGTGGGCTCCAAATGTTGCACGAGTTCATCACTGTATCACTTTCCCCTTTGCAAACAGCTGGTTCTTTGGCCCTTTTCTCACTCCGGGCATTTCCCTGGAGCCACTTCTCAGGCTGCTGACAAACTAGATATCTGTCTTGAAACCTGCTTGGGCATCAACTGTTCTATATAGCAGTAGTCAGCTTCACACTTCACCATCATCTGAATCATCATTGTCAGCAGATCTGGAGACACAAATAGGAATTACTTTCAAGCTGTGTTGTGGAGAGCATAGCAGTCTGAGTGAATCTGAGGAATAATGATGTCAGGAGCAATATGAGGATCAGCCATTTGGTCTGACATAAGTAAGGGTAAGAGCTAGTGGCCAGCTGCTTTGTTTTTATGATCTTCACCTTAAACCTTGAACACAAATATCAGTCTCTGGACCTTTTATTTTTTGTGCTAAAAGAGATCATGAGGATACAAATTTGATAGGAAGAAGTCAAACTATTGCAAGTCACAGATAATAGTATACATAAGTGACCCAAAATGAATCTATCCAGGAACTCCTACAGCTAATAAATACACTGAGTATTTGGCAGAAAATTAAAACACAAAAATCAGTAGCCCTCCTATATAAAAATGAAAAACAGACTGAGAAAGAAATCAAAGAAATATCACCGTTTACAATAGCACAACAACAAAATATCTTGTAGTAACTAACCAAACAGGTAAAATACCTGTATAACAGGAAATTCAATCCTCTAAAGAAAGAAGAGGAAATGAGAAAAACCCTTAAAGAAATAGAAGGAAAAAACAAAAAAATATTAAATGCAGGAAAAGACACATCAAAATTTCAAGAAATAAACAAATCTCATAGAGAATCTTAGGAAAGCCAAGAAAAAACACCCAAACAAGTGAAGGAAACAAAATAGTTCAAGGCTTCAAAAGTGAAATACAAACAATAAAGAAAATCCAGAATGAAGGGATACTGGAAACAGAAAAGATAAAGTATCAGGAACTACATATGTAAGTATAATCAATAGACTACAAGAGATGGAAAAGAAAATCTCAGGTGATAAAGACTCACCAGAGGAAATAAAGTCATCAACTGCAGAAAACCTCAAATCCAACCAATACCTAACACAAAATATCCAGGAAATATGAGACAGTGAAAAGTCCAAACCTAGGAATATTAGGTATAGAAGAAGGTTAAGAATTATAACTCAAAGGTACAGAAACCATATTCAAAATACTCATAGAAGAAAATTTCCCCAACATAAAGAGGGTTTTGCCTATAAAAGTACAAGAAACTGTCAGAGCACCAATAGAATGGACAACAAAAAGTTGTCCCGTTACCACATAATAATCAAAACAGCAAACTTTCAGAATAAACAAAAAATATTAAAAGCAGCAAAACAGATCATGTCATCCTTGTAGGTCTCTGGAGAGCTCCCTGGTTCCAGATCTCTTCTCGGACCTATAGTGGCTCCCTCTGATATGGTATCTCTCATCCTGCTCTCTTTCCTCTATTCTTCCCCCAACTCAATATTTCTGCCCCTCCATTTCCTCTCCTCTACTCCTCTTCTCTTGCTCTTATTGTAGCAGCTCCTTCCCCCCCTACCCTCATGCCCCCAATTAGTTCAGGAGTTCATGCCACTTCCATTCCTGGGGACCATTTATCCCATAGAGTCCTTCATGTTTCCTAGTTTCTTTGGTGAAGAGCATTATAGGCTGGTAATCCTTTGCTCTATGTCTAAAATTCATATATCAGTGAGTACATACCAAGTTTGTCTTTTTGTGACTGGGCTACATCACTCAGGATGGTTTCCTCTAGTTCCATCCATTTGCCTGCGAATTTCAAGATTCCATTGCTTTTTTCTGCTGAGTAGTACTCCATTGTATAAATGTACCACATTTTCACAATCCATTCTTCAGTCGAGGGGCATCTAGGTTGCTTCCAGGTTCTGGCTATTACAAACAATGCTGCTATGAACATGGTTGATCATATGTCCTTGTTGTATGAACATGCACTATTTGGGTATATACCCAAGAGAGGAATGGCTGGATCTTGAGGTAGACTGATTCCCTTTTTTGCTGAGCAACCCCAATACTGATTTCCAGAGTGGTCTTACAAGTACGCACTCCCACCAGCAATGAAGGAGTGTTCCTTTTTCTCCGCATCCTCTCCAGCATAGATTGTCATTGGTATTTTTTTTATTTTAGCCATTCTGACATGATCTGACAATCCAGGCAATGGTGGAGAGGATAACCTAAAAGCCCTTCCCCTGAAATGAGATTGATGACTTCTCTTTATGCCATCCTAGAGCCGTCACCCAGTGGCTGATGGAAGCAGAGACAGATATCCACAGATATACACTGAGCTGAAATGGGGAATGTAGTTGAAGAGAGGGAGGAATGAAGAATGAAGGGGTCTGCACCAGGTTGAAGAAACCCACAGGAACAGTTGACCTGAACAAGGGAGAGCACATGGACCCCAGATGCTGTCGGTGAGGCCAGTACAAGACTGATCCAGACCCCTGAACATGGATGTCAATAAGGAGGCCTCTGCACTCCAAGGAGCCTCTAATGGTGGATTAGTATTTTTCCCTGGTGCAAGAAGGGACTTTGAGAGCCCATCCCACGTGAAGGGTTACACTCTGGCCCTGGACACATGGGGAAGGGCCCAGGACCAGCACAGGAAGATTTGTTGGACTTCGCAGATCCCCTGTTGAGGCCCCTACCCTGCCTGGGGAGTGGTGGGTGGATGGGGGGGTGGCTAGGGGTGGGGGAGGAGAGTTGGGGGTGAGGGAATGAGAGGGAGAAGGGACTTGAAACAAGCTTTTTCCCTAACTAGAACTAATAAATAAATTTTAAAAAAGCAGCAAAACAAAATTTAAAAACAGTAATATACAAAGGCAGAACTATCCAAATTACAGCCAATTTCTCAATGGAAACTTTGAAAGCCAGAAGGTCCTAGATAGATGTTCTACAAATGCTAAGGGAACATGATTGCCAGGCCACACTACTATACCCAGGCAAGCTTTCAGTCACTTTAGATGGAGAAACAAGATATTACATGAAAAAATATTTAAACAATACATATCCACAAATAAAGACCCACAGAAAATGCTGGAAGAAAAACTCCAATCCAACAAAGATAACAACACTCAAAAAAATATAGGAAAGCTCTGCCCTATGTCCTCCAGCTGGCACTTGAGCCTGAGGTGAATCTGGGCACTGTTCTGCCCCCAAACTGTAACAGTAATCCCGACTTGCTTCTGCCTGAACCCCTCTAGAGAAGAATGGAAATTCCTATTCTGGAGGGCCCACCTGAATCTGGACACATGTCAACTTTGTCTGCCCTCTGTCCTTTGGATGCTGCCTGAGCCTGAGCTCTCCACCTGATACTGAAGAGAGGGAGAGGCCCAACCTTCACCCACTGGAAGAAGGGATGGGAAGACAACAGAGTAAGAACACACTGAACAACAGAAAGAACAATAGGACACCACCAGAATCTAGGGACTCCACACAAGCAAGAAATGAAAAACCCAAAGCAGAGGATGAAGAAGAGACAGACCTTAAAATTTATCTTATGAATATGATAGAGACCAATAAAGAGGAAACAAGAAAATCCCTTAAAGAAATAGAAGAAAAAGCAAGCAAAAAATTACATGAAATGGGGGAAAAGACAAACCAAAAAATTCAAGAAATAAAAAAATCTCCTAAAGAATCTAAAGAAAGCCAAGAAAAAACAACCAAACAAGTGAAGGAAACAATTCAAACAGTTCACTGTTTGAAAGCACAATTAGAAACAATAAAGAAAACACAGAGAATGAGGGTATGCTGGAAATGGAAAATCTGGGGAAATGATGAGGAACCACTGATGTAAGCATAACCAATAGAATACAAGAGATGGAAGACAGAATCTCAGGAGTTGAAGATACACTAGGAGAAATAAACTCATCAACAAAGAAAATCTTAAATCCAACAAATCCCTAAACAAAAATATCCAGAAAATATGGGACATCATTAAAAGACCAAAGCTAAGAATAATAGTTATAGAAGAAGGCGAAGAAATTCAGCTCAAAGGCCCAAAAAACTTATTAAAGAAAATCATCGAAGAAAACTTTCCCAACATAAAGAAGGATATGCCACCAGGCATTGGTGGTGCATGCATTTAATCCCAGCATTCGGGAGGCCGAGGCAGGCAGATCTCTCTGTGTTCGAGGCCAGCCTGGTCTCCAGAGGTGGTGCCAGGATAGGCTCCAATGATAAACAGAGAAACCCTGTTTCAAAAAACCAAAAAAAGAGAAGTATATGCCTATGAAAGTACAAAAAGCTTACATAGCACTAGATAGATTGGACCACAAAAAGAGTTTGTCTTGCCACATAATAATCAAAACAGCAAACTTACAGAATAAAGAAAAATATTAATAGCAGCAAAAGAAAAAGGCCAAGTAACATAAAAAGGTAGACATATCCTAATTTCACAGGACTTCTCAATGGAAAATTTGAAAGCCAGAAGATCATGTTCTACAAACTCTAAGGGAACATGGGTGTCAGCCCAGACTACTGTATCCAGCAAAGGTTTCACTCACTATAGATAAAGAAAGCAAGATATTCCATGACAAAACCAGATTTAAGCAACATATATCAACAAATTCAGCTTACATAAATTAATGGAAGGAAAACTCCAATGTAAAGAAAATAACTGTGCTCCGAAAACCATAGGCAATAGATAATCCCACTTTACCAAACACCAAAAAAGTGGGGAAATCCACACACAATAGCACCACCAACAAATCCAAAACAAACAAGAATCAACAATCAATGGTCATTAATATCCCTCAATGTCAATGATCTTAACTTGCCTATAAAAAGATACAGGCTAACAGAGTGAATAAGAAGACACAATCCAACCTTCTGTATATACAAGAAACACACCTCAACTTCAGAGACAGGCATTACCTTAGAGTAAAGGGTTGGGGAAATATTTTGCAATCAAATGGACCCAAGGAACAAGCTGGTGTAGCAATCCTAATATCTAAAAAATTAGACTTAAAACTAAAATCAATCAAAATAGATGAAGAAGGGCATTTGATACTTATCACAGGAAAAGTCCATCAAGTTGAAGTCTCAATCCTGAACATCTATGCCCCAAATACTAAGGCACCCACATTTGTAAAAGAAACATTACTAAAGCTCAACACACACATAAAACCTCACACACTCATAGTAGGAGACTTCATCACCCTGATCTCACCACTGGATAGGACTACCAGACAGAAATTTACAAAGAAACAAAAGAAGCAACAGGTGTTATGACCTACTTGAGTTTAACACATATCTATAGAACATTCAATCTGAACACAAAAGAATATATCTTCTTCTCAGTGTCACATGGAACCTTCTCTAAAATTGACCACATACTCAGCAAAATAACAAATTTCAAGAGGTACAAAAAAATTGGAATAACCCCTTATGTCCTATCAGACTAACATGGTTTAAAGTTGGAATTCAACAAAAACACAAATTGCAGAAACCCTGCAAACTCATGTAAATTGAACAATATGCATTTGCCACACTCCTGGGTCAAGGAATAAATAAAAAAGTAATTAAAGACTTCCTATAATTCAGATGTGGGTGTGGTGAATACCTTTTCCTATTCTGTAAGCTGGGATGATTTCCAATATATACAAAAAAATCAAGAAACTAATCACCAAAACACCAATAATCCAGTTAAAAATGGAGGAACAGAACTTAATAGAGAATTCTCAATGGAGTAATCTAAAATGGCTCAAAGACATATAACGACGTCCTCAACATCCTTAGAAATCAGGGAAATGCAAATCAAAACAACTCTAAGATGCCATCCTACTCCAATCAGAATGTCTACAATCAAAAACACCAATGATAGTTTATCCTTGAGAGGATGTGGAGAAAGGGGAACACTCCTCCACTCCTGGTGCGAGTGAGAACTCGTACAGGCACTTTAGAAATCAGTATGGCAGTTCCTCAGGAAAATGGGTATCAGTCTACCAAAATATCCAGCAATTCCACCCTTAGGCATATTCCAAAAAGATGCAAATTCATACAACAAAGACCATTTGTAATAGACAGAACCTGGAAGCAACCTAAATGCCTTCAGCTGGAGAATGGATGGATAAAATGTGGTACATTTACACAACGGAGTACTACTCAATGGAAAAAAAAAAAACAATGGGATCATGAATTTGGATGCAAATTGATGGAACTAGAAGAAACCATTCTGAGTGAGATAAACCAGTCACAAAAGGACAAAAAAGGTATGCACTCACTCATATATGGATTTAGATCAAAGGAGTACCAGCCTACAATCCAAACACCAGAGAAGTTAGGAAACAAAGAAGACCCAGAGAAGGGGAAAGGGACAAGATCTCCTGAGCTAATTGGGAGTGTGGGGGAAAGAAGAGGAAGTTAGAAGAAAGGGAAGGGGAGAAGAAGGGGGAGGAGAACATGAAAGAGCAGGAAGATCTAGTCATGGGAAGAATAGAGGAAAGCAAGAAAAGAGATACCAAAAGAGAGACAGCCATTATAGGCTAAAAGAGAAATCTGGCACTGGGGAAATGTCCACATATCTACAAATTTGACCCCAAATAACAATCTAAGAAATAGTGGAAAGGCTACCTTAAATGCCCTTCTCTGATAATGAGATTGATGACTACCTTATATTCCATCCTAGAGCCCTCATTCAGTAGCTGATTGAAGCAGAAGCTGACACCCAGCTAAACACTGAGCTGAACTCAGGAATCCAGTTGCAGAGAAGGAGGAGTGATAAGCAAAGAGATCAAGACCAGACTGGAGAAACCCACAGAAACAGTTGACCTGAACAACGGGTTGCACATGGACCTCAGACTGATAGCTGGGAAACCAGCATAGGACTGTTCTAGATGCCCTGAAAGATGATGTCAGTTTAGAGGTCTTTGCAACCTATGGGACCTCTGGTAGTGGATCAGTATTTATCCCTAGTACATTAATGGACTTTGGGAGCCAGTTCCACATAGAGGGATACTCTCTCCGACTAGACACATGAGGCAGAGTCTAAGACCTGCTCCAAATAATATGACAGCCTTTGAAGAACCCCCATGAAAGGCCTCATCCGCCCTGAGGAGCAGAAAAGGAAAGGGTAAGGGGGTTGATGGGTGGAGGGCAGGAGGGTCAGGAGAGGGAACTGGGAATGACGTGTAAAAGAAGCTTTTTTGTAATTACAATTAAAAGTAAAAAAAAAAAATAAGAAATTTGCAGCGCACTAGGAAAAAAGACTTCCTGGAATTCAACTACAATGTAGACACACCATACCTAAACTTATGGGACACTTTGAAAGCAGTGCTAAGAGGAAAGTTCATAGCACTAAGTGGCCACATGAAGAAACTGGAGAATAGTAATACTAGACAATTAACAGTACAACGAAAATCTATAGAACAAAAAGGAGGACACTCACCTCAGAGGAATAGATGCCAGGAAACAATCAAACTTATGGCTGAAATCAATAAAGTAGAAATTAGAAAAACAATACAAAGAACGAATGTAGCACTGAGTTGGTTCTTTGAGAAAATCAACAAGTTAGACAAATCTCTATCCAAGATAACCAAAAGCCACAGAGAGAGCATGAAAATCAACAAAATCAGAAATGAAATGGGGGACATAACAAGACACTGAGGAAATCCAGAGAATGATCAGGTCTTACTTTGAAAACCTGTACACCACAAAATTTGAAAATTAAAAGGAAATGGACAATTTTCTGGAAAGATATCACTTACCAAAATTGAATCAAGAACAGATAAGTAACTTAAACAGACCTATAACCTCTAAGGAAATAGAAGCAGTCATTAAAAGTCTCCCAACCCTCCCCCCAAAAAAACTTGGGGCCAAATGGATTCAGTTCAGAATTCTACAAGAAATTCAAATTAGAGCAAGTACCAATACTCCTCAAATTGTTCTGAAAGACCCCGAAGAGGCACTTTCGTAGAGGGAGACTCACACCCAGGAATCAGCGAGGCCACAAACTGGATGTAAAAAACAAGAGGCTTTATTGGAGACGCGGGTACCCGGGGCGACTTAGCTTTTCTGAGGCCAAGCGCCCCGAGCCAAGGGAAAGGGGTCCTTATATAGGGAAAAAGGCGCAAGCTAGGAGCAGGGATTCTATTTGATGGTTCAAATGAGGCACAGAGCCATTCCAGATCAGCATATTCTCAAGGTCTGGTGTCTGGTACAACAGACTTGATTCCTCCCTCCGCGCCCAGGTGGCTGACCTTGGGGGCGGAGACCTTGGGACGGAGTGTTTCTCAACGGGGGGGGGCGTGGGGGCGAGGGGTGCCCTTTCCCTGCTCGGCCCCAGCCCCGGGGCGCGGTGCCAGGGCAGCCCCGCCTGGGTGAACCGGCTTGGGAGGGAAAACGGCAGCCGGGGGAAGTGGAGGCCGGCGGGGGCAGGGACAGCAGGATGAAGGTGAAGCAGGGCAGCTCTGCGGCAGCTAGCAGCTCCCGGACAATTATCGCCCCACGCTGCACTCTCCAGCCCATCCCGGCTGCTCCAGAGAGAACACCCAGCATCAGCATAGGCGGGGGGAGACAGAGAGGCAGCGGGCCTTTCAGTTCCACACAATAGAAGCAGAAGGGACATGGACAAACTCTTTTTACGAGACTATAATAACCTTGATAGCCAAGCCACACAAACACACAACTAAGAAAGAGAACGAGACACCAATATCCCTCATGAATAATGATGAAAAACTTCTCAATAAAATGCTGGCAAATCAAATCCAAGAACACATCAGAGAAATCATCCACCATGAACAAGTTGGCTTCATCCCAGGGATACAGGAATGGTTCAACATAGGAAAATCCATCAATGTAATCCACCATATAAACAAACTGAGGAAAATCCACATAATCTCACTGGACGCCGAAAAATCCTTTGACAAAATCGAACAACACTTCATGATAAAGGTCTTGGAGAAATCAGTGATAACAGGTACATATCTCAACAAGACCTTTACCATGAAAGGGTGTTGAATTTTGTCAAAGGCTTTTTTTGGTCTTATTGTAGCCTTGTAAAAAGAGATTGGCAATGTCCCTTCTGTTTCTCTTGGTTGGAACAATTTGAGGAGTATTGGTATTAGCTATTCTTTTAATTTCTGGTAGAATTCTGAACTGAATCCATCTGGCCCTGGGCTATTTTTGGTTGGGAGTCTTTTGATGACTCCTTCTATTTCCTTAGAGGTTATATGTCGGTTTAAGTTGCTTATCTGTTCTTGATTCAATTTTGGTAAGTGATAACTCTTCAGAAAATTGTCCATTTTCAAATTTTGTGGAGTACAGGTTTTCAAAGTATGACCTGAATATTCTCTGGATTTCCTCAGTGTCCATTGTTATGTCCCCCTTTTCATTTCTGCTTTTGTTAATTTGCAAGTTATCTTTCTGCATTTGGCTAGTTTGGATAACGGTTTGTCTATCTTGTTGATTTTCTTGAAGAACCAACTCTTTGTTACATTGATTCTTTGCATTGTTTTCATTGTTTCAACTTTATTGATTTCTGCCCTCAGTTGGATTATCTCCTGGCTTCTGCTCCTGCGGGACGAAATTGCTTCTATTTTTTTCTAGAGCTTTCATCTGTGATGTCAACTCTGTTTTGTTGCTATTCTTTAGTTTCTTCATGTGAGCACTTAGAACTATGAACTTTCCTCTTAGAATTGCTTTCAAAGTGCCCCATAAGTGTGGGTATGTTGTGTCTACATTTTCATTGAATTCTGTGAAATCTTTAATTTTTTCTTTGTTTCTTCCTTGACAAGAAATGGTGCAATTGTGTGTTTTTCAATTTCCCTGAGTTGATAGGTTTTCTGCAATGTGTTTTTGGTTTCTAACTTTAAATCATGGTGGTCTAATGAGACACAGGGGATCATTACATTTTTTGTACCTGTTGAGATTTTCTATGTGGCTGAGTATGTGGTCAATTTCTGAGAAGGTTCCATATGATGCTGAAAAGAAGGGATATTCTTTTGTGTTTGGATAGAAAATTTTATAGATGTCTGTTAATCCCAATTGGGTGATAACTTCTGTTAGTTCCTTTGTCTCTTTGTTAAGTTTCTGTCTGGCTGTCCTGTCCAGTAGTGAGAGTGGGGTGTTGAAGTCTCCCACTATAACTGTGTGAGGCCTTATTTGTGATTTGAGTTTTAACAGTGTTTCTTTTATGAATGATGGTGCCTTTGAATTTGGGGCATAGATGTTTAGAATTGAGTTTTCTTCCTTATGGATTTTTCCTGTGATGAATATGAAATGACCTTCTTCATCTCTTTTGATTGATTTTTAGTTTGAAGTCTAACTTGTTAGATACTAAGGTAGCTACCCCAGCTTGTTTCTTGAGTCCATTTGACTGGGATATCTTACCCAACCCTTTACTCTGAGGTAATGTCTGTCTTTAAATTCAAGGTGTGTTTCTTGCATGCAGCAGAAGGATGGGTTCTGTCTTCCTATCCAATATGTTAGCCTGTGTCTTTCTATAGGATAGTTAAGACCATTAATATTGATGGAAATTAAGCTCCATTGAGTGTTTATACTTGTTTGTTTTTTATTCGTTGTTGGTACTGGTATCGTATGTGGATTTACCCTGCCTTTTATTTTGTGATTTTTGTAGAGTGGGATTATCTATTGACTATGTTTATGTGAGTGTAGTTAATTTCCTTAGGTTGGAGTTTTCCTTCCAGTACTTTCTGAAAGGATGGATTAGTGATTACATATTGTTTAAAACTTATTTTGTTGTAGAATATCTTGTTTTCTCCACTTATAGTGATTGAAAGCTTTGCTGGGTATAGTAGTCTGGGCTGGCATCTGTGTACTCTCAGAGTTGGTAGAATATCTATCCAGGTCCTTCTAGCTTTCAGAGTTTCCATGGAGAAGTCTGGTGTAAATCTGATAGGTTTGCCTTTATATGTTACTTGGCCTTTTTTCCTTGCTGCTCTTAATATTTTTCTTTTTTCTGTACATTTTGTGTTTTAATTATTATGTGATGAGGAGACTTTCTTTTGTGATCCATTCTATTTGGCATTATGTAGGCTTCTTGTATTTTCATTGGCACATCTTTCTTTAGGTTGGGGAAGTTTTCTTCTATGATTTTGTTGAATATGTTTTCTGCACCTTTGAGTTGTGTTTCTTCACCTTCTTCTATACCTATTATCCTGAGGTATGGACTTTTCATGGTGTCCCATATTTCCTGGATGTTTTGTGTTATGGATTCGTTGGACTTCAGATTTTCTTTGCTTGACGAGGTTATTTCCTCTAGTTTGTCTTCAGCATCTGAGATTCTGTCTTCCATCTGTTGTATTCTGTTGGATATGCTTGTATTTGTGGTTCCTGGTTGTTTACTCAGCTTTTCCACTTCCAGTATTCCCTCAGTTTGTGTTTACTTTATTGTCTCTAATTCAGTTTTCATGTCCTGAACTGTTTCCTTCAGCTGTTTAATTCTATTTTCTTGGCTTTCATTGATTTCTTGCATCTTTTAGTTCGTCTTTTCTTCCATTTCTCTGAAGGATTTTCTGATATCCTCTCTTAGATTCTCTATCATCTGCATGAAGTTGGGTTTTTTTTTTGGGGGGGGGTTCGAGACAGGGTTTCTCTGTGGCTTTGGAGGCTGCCCTGGAACTAGATCTTGTAGACCAGGCTGGTCACGAACTCACAGAGATCTGCCTGCCTCTACCCCCCGAGGGCTGGGATTAAAGGCAGGCACCAATAACGCCAGGCGTATGAAGTTGTTTTTAAGGTTGCTCTCTTCTGCTTCTTCTATGTTGGGTTGTTGATGTCTTGCTGGTGCAGAGTCCCTAGAATCTGGTGGTGTCATATTGGTTTTCCTGTTTTTGGATGTGTTCTTATATTGTTGTCTTCCCATCTCTTCTTCCGGTGGGTACAGTTGGTGTCATTTCCTTTCCTGATGTGTATGGGTCTGGTGTTCTCTTCAGGTGTGTGCAATTGCCTCTGATATTCTGATGCGTCTCAAGTAGTGTGAAGGCATGTCTAAGGCACTCGCTCTCCAGGTGGGTGAGAGCAGCACTGGTGCAGAGATGTCAGCAGACTCTGGGTTGCCGGGTCCTCAGGGGTTCAGCCGTCCTGTCTGCAGACCCCAGGAGTGATTTGCGGAAGTTGGGACCAAGGCAGTGGCCAAAGCAGCTCAACTCTGCACTCTCTGCACTCTGTGAGGGACAGAATAGTCCAGCCATCTCAGCAGAGTCAGGATCCCAGGGTCCTCAGGGATGGGTTCAGTCAGACTGCAGACCCAGGGTTGGGATTTGTCAGGGTGGGCCCAGGTCTTTCACTTTTTTGGTTAGCCTTTCCCCTAGATAGTTCATGCTGCTTGTGGATATTGGGAAGGGTGATGTTTCTCTGATTTCTTTCTCATTGCATTTATCCTCTGTATATAGTTACGCTACTAATTGTTTTAAGTTAATTTTGTATCCTGCTACTTTGCTGAAGGTGTTGTTCAGGTGTAGGAGTTCCTGGTAGAGTCTTTTCGGTCACTTATATAGAAGATCATATCATATGCAAATAGTGAAAGTTTGACTTCTTTCTTTCCAATTTGTATCCCTTTGATCTCCTTTTCTTGTCTTATTGCTCTAGCTGGAACTTCAAGTACAATAATGAAGAAATATGGAGCAAGTGGACAGCCTTGTCTTGTTCCTGATTTTAGAGGAATTGCTTTGAATTTCTCTTCATTTAGTTTGATCTTGGCTGTTGATTGGGTGTATTTTGCTTTTATCATGTTTAGATATGTTCCTGTCATTCCTGTTCTATCCAAGATATTTATCCTGAAGGTATGTTGGATGTGTCAAAGGTTTTTTCAGCATCTAGAGTATTGATCATGTGGTTTTTCTTTTGCAGTGTCTTTGTATGGTGGATTACGTTGATGGATTTTCATATGTTGAACCATCCTTGCATCACTAAGATGAAGCCTACTTGATTATATTGGATGATTTTTTTGATGTGTTCTTGGATTCAATTCTGCAATATTTTATTGAGAAAATTTTTCATCAATATTCATGAAGGATATTGCTCTGTAGTTCTGTTTTTCAGTTGTATCTTTGTGTGGCTTGGGTATTAAAATGATTATAGCCTCATAATAAGAGTTTCTTAATGTCCCTTCAGATTCTACTGTGTGGAAAAATTTGAGTACTACTGGTATTAACTATTGTTTGAATTTCTGGTAGAATTCTGTGGTGAAGCCATCTGGCCCAGGGCTTTTTTTGGTTGGAAGGATTTGGAGGACTGCTTCTATTTCATGAGGGGTTATCAGTCGATGTAAACTGCTTATGTGTGCTTGGTTTAATTTTGTTATGTGATATCCATCCAGAAATTTGTCCATTTCCTTTAGATTTTTCAATTTTGTGGAATACAGGTTTTCAAAGTATGACCTGATGATTCTCTGGATTTTCTCATTGTCCCTTGTTGTATCCCCCCTTTTTTCTGATTTTATTAATTATCATGTTCTCTCTCTGCCTTTTGGTTAGTTTGGATAGAGGTTTGTCTATCTTGTTGATCTTCTCAAAGAACCAACTCTTTGTTTCATTGATTCTTTGTAATTTACGCCTAGTTTCCGCATCATTGATTTCAGCCCTCACTTTGATTATTTCCTGGCATCTACTCCATGGTGTGTTTGCTTTATTTCTTCAGTTTTTCTGTCAATTCTCTAGTGTGAGTATTCTCCGGTTTCTTCATTTGGGCACTAAGTGTTATGAATTTTCCTCTTAGCACTGCTTTCAGAGTGTCCCATAAGTTTGGGTATGTTGTGCCTACATTCTCCTTAAATTCTAGGAAGTCTTTATTTTCACTTTTTGTTTCTTCCTTGACCCAGGAATGGTGCAATTGGGTGTTATTCAATTTACACGAGTTTGTAGGTTTTCTGCAATTTGTATTGCTGTTGAATTCTAATCTTAAAGCATGATGATCTGATAATATACAGGAGGTAATTTCAATTTTTTTATCTGTGGAGGTTTGCTATGTTGCCTAGTATGTGGTCAATTTTAGAGGAGGTTCCATGTGGTTCTGAGAAGAAGTTATATTCTTTTTTGTTTGGATGGAATGTTCTAGAGATGTCTGTTAATCACAATTGGGTCATAACTTCTGTTAGATCCTTTGTTTCTTTGTTAAATTTCTGTCTGGTGCTCCTGTCTATCTTGAGCACCAAGATAGACAAGATATCTCCTGTCATGACTAGTGGTTAAAGAGGTGTGTTGAAGTCTCCTACTATAATTGTTTGTGGTTTTATGTGTGGTTTGAAATTAATAATGTTTCTTTTTCAGTTGTGGGTGCCTCCATATTTGGGACATAGATGTTTAGGATTGAGACTTCATCTTGATGGACTTTTACTTAAGAGCATATGTCACTGTCAACTTACTGTCTTCTAATAAATGTTGTCCATCCTCATTTGCTTATTGTTCTTTTCTATACTGTTCCTATAAGAGAATCACCATCATGGAATTTCTGTCCTTTGGCCTGAAAATATATAAGCTACTTTCTTGCTCTGTGGCCATGATGAATATCCTGTCCTAATGACTTGTGTATAATTCTTCCTGCAACCACAACACCTTCTCTTCAGAAGTTGATGAGCTCTCAGCAAGTGTTCAGCTATGCAAGAATATATGCTGTTCAACAAAGCAGCACATCTCTTTGTGGTCCACACTGTACAGTTCCTAATAAATACCAATTATTAATGGGTAGTTACGGTGTGCCACCCCTAACTGTTGACAATGATAAAACAATGATGTAAAGCAGAGGGATCCCTGAATGAGTGAAGTCTTGAGTGACTGCATATTGTTAACATAAGCATGGCCATTTTGAGGACCCCAAGGCACTGGTCTTATGAAACATTGGCAATGCCAGTTCCTTATATGAGCCAAACCTAAGTTTGAGTATCTATGAACAATTAATCAGTATATAAAACAACTTCTGATGCACTGGTCTAGAGACGATCTACGGAGAGCACCTAGCTTCCCATTCTGTGCTGTGCCTAATAAACATGTTGAGGTTCTAGGTTATGGAAGTTGCAGAATCCCACCTGATCCCAGAATTACAGTACATTTATCTGTGTTTCTGCACTTTCTTCATTCCTTGGCTGGCCCAAGTCAGGATCCCAGGGCCCAAGCTGTGCTGGTCAAGCAGATAAAGACAGAGTATTAGGACATAGATAATATGTAAGACATCCTCTGTATGGGATGGAGAGTATTATGATGTAGAAATAAAAACAGATTATGGAATGTGAATAAGCAATGCACTGACAAGAATGTCCTTACATGCCAGTAAGGTGTATGGGGACCCACTCCACAATGTAGTAGAGATTGAAACTTGTAGAGGGAGGAAGAGTTCATTCAGGCAGCACTAAATACCCTTCTTTAGGATATAAGAATAAGAAAAATACTTTCAGTAGATGAGAAAACCTTGTCCAGAGGCTGAGTAATATCTACACAAAACACTATGTATGTCAAGGAGCATGTGACCTCATGACTCTTGTCTTTCTTGTTTGCTCCACACCTTGAACATTCCCATGTTCATAGAATATATAGTATTTTATCCCTAATAAACTATCACAAACATAAACTACATGAGCCATTGGGCTCAATGCTGGTAAAGGCACTTCTTTTCTTTTTTTGGCATTGAATATGTAGCAATTTTAATCATTTAATGACTAATTCTATTAAATTTTATGTTTTAAAATACACATTTTATTTTTAATTTTTTATTATTTTTAATTACTCATATTTATATCCATCTCACATTACCTCAACCTCCCATTCCTCTCATGTTCCCCACCGAACCTACCCCAACCCACCCCCTCACCTGACTCCTCCCCAGAGATAGTGAGGCCCTCTACCAAGGACCTTTAAAGTCTGTCATATTGTTTAGGGGAGGGCCCATGTCCTCCTTGCTGTATCTGGGCTACAATAGTATACCTCCATATGGAATAGGCTCCCAAAGTCCATTTGTGCTCTAGGGATTAAGATTGGCTACACTGTTAGAGGAGGCATAGACTGTTTTGGGCTCCTAGCTGTTACCGACATTCAGAGGGTTTGTTTTGGTCCAATCCTGTTTCCCAGCTTTCTGACTAGGGTCTCCATTCTTCCAGTAGGTCAGGTTCACTGTTTCTGCAGGTCTCTCCATCCCCTTTTTGGCTCCTTTGCTCAACCCTCCTCCCTCTCCACAACTGAATTCCAGTAGTATGGTTCAGTGCTTAGCTATGGGTGTCTGTTTTGACTTTGAACAGCAACTGGATGAAAACGCTAGTTTCTCTCCCTGACCCAGGCTCCAAGTTGGTCTGGGGTTCTTGTCTCCATCACCTATTTCTGGGGACTATGCAATCTTCTCTTGTGGTCCTCCATGTTTCCTAGCTCCTCTGGCAGTGTGGAATGTCGGCTAGTGACACTTTGCTTTATGTCTAAAACTCAAAAATGAGTGAATACATACCATGTTTGTCTTTTTGTGATTGGGTTAACTCACTGAGGATGGTTTCTTCTAGTTCCATCCATTTGCCTGTGAATTTCAAGATTCCATTGTTTTTTTTTTCTGCTGAGTAGTATTCCATTGTGTAAATATACCACATTTTCTCTATCCATTCTTCAGTTGAGGGGCATCTAGGTTGTTGCCAGGTTCTGGCTATTACAAATAATACTGCTATGAACATAGTTGAACATATGTCCTTATTGTATGAGTGTACATTCTTTGGGTATATGCCCAAGAGAGGGATTGCTGCATTTTGAGGTAGACTAATTCCCATTTTCCTGAGAAACTGCCATATTGATTTCCAAAGGGGTTGTACAAGTTTGCACTACCACCAGCAATGGAAGAGAGTTCCTCTTTCCCCATATCCTCTCCAGTATAGATTGTCATTGGTGCTATTTATTTAGCCATTGTGACAGGAGTAATATGGTATCTCAGAGTGGTTTTGAGTTGCATTTCCCTGATGGCTAAGGATGTTGAGCACTTTCTCAAGTGTTTTTAAGCCACTTTGGATTCCTCTGTTGAGAATTCTCTATTTAGTTCTGCACTCCATCTTTTAATTGCATTGTTTGGTGTTTTGGTGGCTAACTTCTTGAGTTCTTTGTATATTTTGGTAATCAGAACTCTGGAGGATGTGGGATTGGTGAACATCTTTTTAAATTCTGTGGGCTGGTGTTTTGTCTTGCTAACTGTGTCCTTTGTTTTACAGAAGCATCTTAGTTTCAAGAGGTCCCATTTATTAATTGTCAATCTCAATATTTGAGCTACTGGTGTTATGTTCAGAAAGCAGTCTCCTGTCCCAATTTGTTCAAGGGTGCCACCTACCTTCTCTTCTAGGGGGTTCAGTGTGGCTGAATTAATGTTGAGGTCTTTGATCCATTTGGGCTTAAGTTTAATTCATCACCATAGATACAGATCAATCTGCAATCTGCTACATGTCCGAATCCATTTATGCCAACAGAATTTGTTTAAGATGCTTTCTTTTTCCTTTGTATAAATTTAGCTTCTTTATCAAAAACCATGGTCAACCTGTCTATTTTTGTGCCAATACCAGAGTTTCCAGGACTGTGGCTCTATAAGAGAGCTTGAAGTCAGGGATGGTGATGCCTCCAGAAGTTTCTCTATTGTACAGGGTTGTTTTGGCTTTCCTGGGTTTTTGTTTTTCCATGTGAAGTTGAATACTGTTCTTTCAAGGTCTGTGAAGAATTGTTGGGATTTTGATGGGAATTGCATTGAATCTGTAGATTGCTTTTGGCAAGATTGCCATTTTTACTATGTTGTTCCTACCTATCCAAGAGCATGGGATATTTTTTCCATTTTCTGGTACCTTCTTTAATTTCTTTCTTTAAAGACTTAAAGTTCTTAAATACAGGTCTTTCTCATTCTTGTGCTAGGAATACACAGTCTCCACTGTAAGAGGCTCACAGAGTGTCCACTTCACCCAACTGATGAGCACATTAAGAAGGGCTTATTTGGTACTATGATGGTTCCCCAGTTGTCAGAATGGAGTGGGTGAGCTACCACTTGGTCACTTCAGCTGATTCTGTGGGGTTTTCCAGCCTGGCATTGACACATTTGCTCACCGTTCTTCCCTTTCTGATACTGGATTAGTGTCACCCCAAGATATTTTATTTTGTTGCTAATGTAAATGGTGATTTTTCTCTGTTTTCTTCCTCAGTACACTTATCTTCTGTATATAGTAGGGTTACTGATTTTTTTGAGTTAATCTTGTATCCTGCCATTTTGCTGAAGGTGTTTATCAGCTGTAGTAGTTCCCTTGTAGAGTTTTCCGGGTCACTTATGAAAACTATCATATCATCTGCAAATAATGCAAGTTTGAGTTCTTCCTTTCCAGTGTGAATCCCCTCCATCATCTTTTGTTGTCTTATTGCTCTAGCTAGGACTTCAAGCACAATATTGAAGAAATATGGAGAGTGGACAGCCTTGTCTTGTTCCTGATTTTAGAGGAATAGCTTTGTGTTTCTCTCCATTTAGTTTGATCTTGGCTGTTGGTTTGGTGTATTTTTTTTGTCATGTTTATTATGCTCCTGTTATTCCTGATCTCTCCAAGACCTTTATAAGGAAAGGATGTTGGATTTTGTCAAAGGCTTTTTCAGCACCTAGTGAGATGAACCTGTCTTTTTTCTTTTTCAGTTTGTTTATATGATGGATTACGTTGATGGATTTTCATATGTTGAAAAATCCCTGCATTCCTGAGATGAAGCCAACTTGATCATTGTAGATGAATTCTCTGATGTGTTTTGGGGTTCAATTTGCCAGTATTTTGTTGAACATTTTTGTGTCAATATTCATGAGGGATATTGGTCTGTAATTCTCTTTTTTTCTTTTTGTCTTTGTGGCTTGGGTACCAAGGCAATGGTAGCCCCATAAAAGGTCTTGGCAATGTCCCTTCTGCTGCTATGGTGTGGAAAAATTTGAGGAGTACTCGTATTCGTTCTTGTTTGAATTTCTGGTAGAATTCTTCCATGAATCCTCTGGCCCTGGGCTTCTTATTGTTGGTAGATTTTTGATGACTGCTTCTATTTCATTAGGAGATATAGGTCTGTTTAAATTGCTTATCTGTTATTGATTTAATTTTGGTAAGTTATATCTATCCAGAAAATTCTCCATTTACTTTATATTTTCTAATTTTGTGGAGTACAGTTCTTCAAAGTATGACTTGATGATTCCCTGGATTTCTTCAGTGTCTGTTGTAATGTCCCGTTTTCATTTCTGATTTTGTTAATTAGCATGTTCTCTCTATACCTTTAGGTTAGTTTAGATAAAGGTTTGTCTACTTGTTGACTTTCTGGAAGAACCACCTCTTTCTTTCGTTGAGTCTTTGTATTGTTTTCTTAGTTTCTACATTATTGATTTCAGCCCTCACTTTTATTATATACTGGAGTCTACCCCACAGGGGAGTGTTTGCTTCCTTTTGTTCTAGAGCTTTCAGTTGCACTGTTAATTCTCTAGGGTGACTATTCTCCAGTTTCTTCATGTGGACATTCACTGCTATCAACTTTCTTCTTAGCACTGCTTTCAAAGTTTCCCATAGGTTTGGGTATGTTGTGTCTTCATTCTCATTGAATTCTAGGAATTATTTAATTTCTTTTTTATTTCATTCTTGACCCAGGAATGGTTCAATTGCACACTATTTAATTTCCATGAGTTTGTAGGGTTTCTGCAATTTGTGTTGTTGTTGAATTCTGTCTTTAAAGTATGGTGGTCTGATAAGATATGGGAGCTTATTACATTTTTTTGGGTATCTATATACGTTTGCTACCTTGCCAAGTATATGGTCAGTTTTAGAGAAGGTTCCATGTGGCACTGAGATGAAGGTATATTCTTTTGTGTTAGGATGGAACATTCTATAGATATCTGTTAAACCCAATTGGGTCATAACATCTTTTAGTTCTTTTGTTTCTTTGTTAATTTTCTGTCTGTAGTCCTACCTAGTGGTGAGAGTGGGGTCTACTACTATACTTATAGTCTACTACTATAAGTGTGTGAGATTTTATGTGTATCTTGAGCTTTAGTAATGTTTCTTTTAAATATGTGGGTGCCTTTGTATTTGGGGCATAAATATTCAGGATTGAGACTTCAACTTGATGGACTTTTCTTGTGATAAGTATGAAATGCCTTTCTTCAGCTCTTTTCATTGATTTTAATTTGAAGTCTGATTTGTTAGATATTAGGATTGCTACAGCAGCTTGTTTCTTGGGTCCATTTCATTGGAAAATCATTTCCCAACTCTTTATTCTGAGGTACCACCTGTGTTTGAAGTTGAGATTGTTTCTTGTATGCAACAGAAGGATGGATTCTGTCTTCATATCCATCCTGTTAGCCTGTATCTTTTTATAGGCAAGCTCAGACCATTGACATTGAGGAATATTAAGAACTATTGATTGTTGATTCTTGTTTGTTTTGGGTTTGGTGGTGGTAGTATTATTGTGTGTTTGGATTTCCCCACTTTTTTGGTGTTTGGTAAACTGGGATTATCTATTGCCTATATTATTTGAGTGTAGTTATCTTCATTGGGTTGGAGTTTTCTTTCCACTAATTCCTGTAGGGCTAGATTTGTGGATATGTATTGTTTAAATCTGGTTTTGTCATTGAATATATTGTTTTCTCCATCTATAGTGATTGAAAGCTTTGCTGGATACAGTAGTCTGGACTGATGTCAATGTTCCATTAATGGTTGTAGAACATCTATCCAGGATCTTCTGACTTTCAAAGTTTCCATTGAGAAGTCAAGTATAAGTAGGATAGTTTTGCCTTTGTATGTTATTTGGCTTTTTTCTTATGCTGTTCTTAATTTTTTTTCTTTATTCTGTATGTTTGGTGTTTTGATTATTATATGGCAAGGTGACTTCCTTTTGTGGTCCAATCTATTTGGTGTTCTGTAAGCTTCTTGCAGGCATATCCTTCTTTATGTTGGGGAAGTTTTCTTATATGATTTTGTTGAATAAAATTTTCTCTAGCTTTGAGCTGAATTTCTTAGCCTTCTTCTACATCTTATTCTACATTCTTATGTTTGGTCTTTTCACAGTGCCCCATATTCCTTGGTTATTTTGTGTTAGAGATTTGTTGGACATGAGATTTTCTTTGGTCAATGACTAAGTATCCTCTAATGAGTTTTCAACACCTGAGTTTCTCCCTTCCATCTCTTGTATTCTATTGGTAGTTCCTGATGTAAGCATAACCTCATTCTGTGTTTTCTTTATTGTTTCTAATTCTGCTTTCAAACAGTGAACTTTTTGAATTGTTTCCTTCATGTGTTTGTTTGTTTGTTTGTTTGTTTTTGGTTTTCTTTAGATTCTTTAAGGTATTTCTTTATTTCTTAAATTTTTGTTTTGGCTTTTCCTCAATTTTATGTAATTTTTTGCTTGATTTTTCTTCTATTTCTTTAAGGGATTTTCTTGTTTCCACTTTAATGGTCTCTATCATCTTCATAGGATAATTTTTAAGGTCCATCTATGCTTCATCCTCTGCATTGGGCTTTTCATTTCTTGCTGGTGTGAAGTCCTTACATTCTGATGGTATCATATTGGTCTTTTTGTTGTTGAGTGTGTTCTTACTCTGTCATCTTCCCATATCTTTTTTCAGTCAGGGAAGGTGGGGTCTCTCTCTCTCTCTCTCTCTCTCTCTCTCTCTCTCTCTCTCTCTCGTGGCAGTGGAGTGCTCAAACAGCAGCCGGAGGGCAGAGGGTGTTGGGTGGACAAGGGTGAGGTGTGTCCAGACTCAGGGTGGGCCTTTCAGTCTTGGCAGTTCCACTCTTGTTGGGGGGACATCAGGCAGAAGCGACGGGTGGTTGATGGGGGAGGTTGAGGGCAGAGCAGGGCCCAGAATAATATGAGGCTCAGGAGCCAGCTTGTGGTCAGAGGGTGGAGGGCATACAATGGTGAGGTGTGTCCAGATGATAAAATCACTTCTTAACCACCCTTATGATGATAATCTGATCCACAAATCAACCTGGTGGATGGAGAGGTCAAATTTCTCAGGCAAGTAATGATACTCATGTGTCTACATGTGATGATATATTGCTTACAATATAGTGAAGCTATTGAAGGTCAGAAAGCAAAGCCAGCCACACTAGACAGCCATAGAAGCTAGGCAGTGGTGGCACACACCTTTAATCCTAGGACTCAGGAGACAGAGGCAAATGGATTTCTTTGAGTTCAAGGACACCCAGGGATACATGAGACTGAATCAGTCTAAAGAGAAACAGAGCTCATGCTTTTAATCCCAGAACTAGAGAGGTATATAAGAGGGAGCCAAGGGTTTTGTGCAGGATTCAGTATTAAGTCTAGGGGCAATTAGTCTCAAGTGACATTGAGGATAGGATTTCCATAGCCTTGGTAGGGAGATGTCTCTGGTGACTTGGCTGCTTTGCTTCTCTGATCTTCAGCTTGAACCCCAATATCTGTCTCTGGGTTTTTATTATCCATGTTAAAGATAAACATACTCACAGATACAAATGAATAAAACAGTACACACACTAAATTTTCCTTGATTCTAGGACATAAAGACTATTTATTTTACAACCACAAATCTGTAAAGATGTTTTTTACTGTAATAAAATTTCAATAGTCCTCAGTATGAAACATTCTATAGAGCTCTGAAGATAAGGATCACAGCTAACTGCTAAGGAACACCAAGGCTGTGTGCCATGATAAACATGAGATTATCTCAATCACATGCCTCTTTCTTAAATATTTCCATTACTATTTCTAACTGTGATATGTGTTCAGATTCAATACTTAAGTGACAATGTCAATTATGTGCAGTGCCTGACTAACTCTGGCTTAGTAATATAAACACCATCTTAAAGCAAAAAAATTGTTCTTCCTATTGTTTCCAAGCATGGGATGTTCACCAATATGGTGAAATGTTTCCTATGTTATAAATTATTTGATTTATATACATGGACTGAAATAGGATGGAAGGCCACTATTTTAGAGTAAAAATTCATAGCAATAATATCAACAAAAAAGAGCAACTTCACTTAAGTAAAAGAAATTTTCTGGAAAATATCCACTCTCTGCCACTGAATTCTTTCACATGAACTACGTCTTGATATTTTACCTTGGTCCTCAATAACATCTCCACTTGCCATGATATTCCTGTTTCACATAATAATGCAGTACCTGGACATCTCAGCTGTTGTATATATACCTGAAGTCAGGTGAATCCTGCCCCCAGGATGAATTTACATGCTCAGGACAACATGTTGTCAGAGGCTTTTTGACTCATCTGAAAACAATGAATTAGCAGGATCACCAACTTACACATGTCACAACAAAGCTTCTTTCAGGCTTGAGACCATGGAGATATTCTTGCTTGCTAAGTGGACCAATAACCCAAGATTATAATCAATAATCTCCTCTAGCATTATAAAAATTACTGACCATTCTGCTTCAGATCATTAAATAGAAAGACATGTGTTCATGGTGACCCCGATGGAGAATCAGCTCATTATCCAAACTTTCCAGAAATGGGAGAGTGGGACTGGGAGGAAAAGAAGGAAGGGAAACAATATGTGGTTGGATTGTAGTGTATGAGAGAAAAATAAATAATATTCTGTACCTTCTTACCGTGTTAGAGACTCTGATTAGGGGACAGAGAGATGACTCAGTAGTTAAGAGCACTTCTTGCTTTTCCAAAGATTACAAGTTTAGTTCCCATTACCTATGAGAGAGGCTCACAGCCACCTGTAACTCCAATTTTAAGGGCACCAACATCTTCAAGACATTTAATCTTGAAGAAGAAGAGGAGGAGGAGGAGGAGGTGGAGGACAGCAAAGAATTGAAATGAAGCAAATCTTTGTGTAGAATGATTATGTTAACAAGATAAAGTCACTGAATGAAATTTTCATTTTAAGTAGTGTTCAGGGCCCTGGGAATCTAGCTGAGTAAGAAATGTACTTGCCTGGCATATGAAAAGCCCTCAGGTCCATCCTCAACACTGTAAAGGCAGCATGGTGGTATACACCTGCAATTCCTGCACTCAGATAATGAAGCAGAAAGATCAAAAATCTATGGCCATCCTCAAATGTAGACCAAATTTGAGGTAGCTTGGGACACAGGAAACCCTGGGAAAAGAAGCAGTCGGGGAGGGATTGGAGTAAAAATCCTTTAATAATTTTGTGCTTCTGTCAAGCTATAAAGGTTGAGTATATTTCTTAGGATCTATTGCCATCTAGTGGTACATTGCTGATGTCTTAACAACCTGTGCCCCTCAGCATTATCATTATAAGGAAACATGACCAACTTGGGGAGAAAGTGTATAATTTTGTTTATACTCCCATATCACAGTTCATCATTGAAGGCTGGCAAGGAATGATCCGGGATGCAAGAGCTGATGCTGAGGGCATGGAGGAGTGTTGCTTGCTGGCTTGCTCAAGCTGCTTTAATATGAAACCTAAGACCACAGACCTATGGGTCAAAGTACTCAAAATGGGTTGGGTCTTCCCAAATCAATCAATCAAATAAAGGAAAGTACCTGCAGGTTTGTCTACAGACATCTAGTTGAAGCATATTCAGTTGAGTTTCCCTCCTTTCAGATGGACTGTAACTTTATGTGAAGTTGACATAAAACTAGCCAACATAGACACTAAATAGGGAATCTTGGTTTCATGTAGGAGTAACTGCCCTGGTACTTCTAAGACAACAGGTCTCATCCACACAGGGCCTTTGTATCTTTCTTTTCCATTGACAAGAATAATATAGCAGCCATGCTTGTCACATTGAAATGGAACAAGGTCTTGAGTAATTTTAACTGGGGAGTCATTCACTACATTTTAAACAGATTATCTGCACTCTTGAGCCACAATCCTCTCCTATTCAGGGTGAGAATGGTAATGCATGTCTCATAAAGTTGTTCTCATTAAATAAATTAAGATAGGACCTAGGGAGATGGATCAGTGGGTAAAGTGCTTGGCTCAGAAGCATGAGTACAGATTGTCATCACTCACATAAAAGGCTAGATGCTATGGTACAAGCCTGAAACCCCAGAGCTAGGGAGTCAAGATAGGTAATTCCTGGTGACTCATTGGCTGCCTGTCTAGCTAAAATGGTGAGCTCTGGGTTCAGCAAGATACTCTGTCTCAAAACTAAATTGAGGTCTGGAGAGATGGCTCAGCATCTAAAAGTGCTTATCTTACAAGCCTCAAGAGCTGATTGAGTTCAATCCCAGAACCTGAATACAAAGTCATATGTGCACCTGTAAATCCCAGCCCTTACATAGTGAAATGGGTGGTAGAAAATGGAGAATCACCTACAAGCTTATGGACCAGTTACCCTGGAATAAACAGCCCAAAACAAACAAGAAAAATGATGGTTTAGGAAGGATAGAACCAATTGTTGAAAGTCTCTCTCTCTCTCTCTCTCTCTCTCTCTCTCTCTCTCTCTCTCTCTCTGTTGTGTGTGTGGGGGGGCAGTTAATACAAAGTGCTTGTAACAGTCACATAAACATTAAACTGTGTAAAACATTTTGAACTACTATCATATACTTCCAATCATGGCATTATTTTACTCCTGTATACCAGCCAGCCTGACCTCACTATACATCTAGAATGACTTTGAATTTTGAGTCCTCCTGCCTCCAATATGCACCACCATGACTAATTTTTGCAATGCTGGAAATGAATGCCAGGGATTCAAGCATGCCAGCAAGCACACTACCAAGAAAAATTCCAGCCAATTTTCCTTTTATATTTTTAAGATATTCTGATATGTAATCAATGCTGGACTTACTCCCCGTACCTCAGCTTCTTGCATATTGCAGCCCAGCACTGAATCATCAAATTTTACTCCATGGTGTCACAATGAGCAGTGACAGGATTCGAGTATTGTGACATCAAAAGGAAACATCAAATGTTATCTTGTAACCAGTTTTACTATGTTAAAATAATGCTTTAATGATTTCATGATTCAGTTTGGTGATACAATGGGGTTCAACATTATGATGGTATAGTTCAGCATTGTAGTGCCATAATCACTATTGTAGTGCCTATATATATATAGGCATCGTGTTGGCTCAGTGGAGCACTCTGATGCCAATATTCAGCACTGTAAAAGCACAATGGAGGATTAACTCAATCTAGTTGAGCATGTAATATAATTCAGTTCTCTGATGTCACAATGGTATTTGTGATAATACAATTTAATATTGTGAGGATACAATGGAGTATTTTGAGGGCACAGTGAATCATGGTGATGATATACAGTGGCACACTGTGGAGCACTGTAGCACATTCTAGTGTCTATGGCACATTGAGATATCATGAGAGCCCTGTAGTATCACAATATCACATAATGGCACAATGGAGGCTTCAATTATCTCAGTCTACTCTTGTGACATCACAGTGAGTCCTGAGATATCATATTTGAATATTGGAATGACACAGTGGCATAATGTCAATGCCCAATGGAATGCTGTGGTGGCAATTGTGGCAACTGGATAATATGATGCCACAATCCATACTGTGATGACTTTAATTTTACACATGTGGGTATTTTGCCAGCATGTATGTCTGTGCCTGGAGTCCTCAGAGGCCAGAAGAGGATTTTAGATCCCCTGGAACTGGAGTTACAGACAATTGTAAGATGTTACATGGAAGCTAGGAATACAAACCAGGTCCTCTGAAAGAGCAAATGCTCTTAATCTCTGAGCTGTCTCTACCTTTCATTATTTTGTTTTGCATTAGATAAATACAAATGCTCACATTTTAGTTTTGTAGATGTGATGGGTCCTCTGTTATCCATATCACTGGCAAAAATTGACTTGTTGGCCAGGCGTTGGTGGCACACACCTTTAATCCCAGCACTCGGGAGGCAGAGGTAGGCAGATTTCTGTGAGTTCGAGACCAGCCTGGTCTACAAGAGCTAGTTCCAGGACAGCCTCCAAAGCCACAGAGAAACCCTGTCTCGTAAAAAAAAGAAAACCAAAAAAATTGACTTGTTGATGCCAATCTGCAGTAAGATTTTGCTTCTCATCACAGTTAAGCATGAATGTCACTCCCTACACATTATATCTCACTTGGAAGGTGTTTAAAGCGTGTGTGTGTGTGTGTGTGTGTGTGTGTGTGTGTGTGTGTGTGTGTGTGTGTAAGTTTGTATGTGCTGAAGCCAGAGGATGACATTGCAAGTACATAAAGTGTATAATGTAGTGCTGTAATATTAAATGAGTGTGCACTGCTGTGCTAGTACACCCATGTTCAGTAATACAGTAGTATATCCCTGTGGCTCCTGTCTAGTATTTCCATGAGGGCTTATGTCATACATCAATGAAAAATGTATTATTACTCTCACTTTCCTATACCTCTCCTTACCCTCCTCATTCTTTCACTCTCTGTCCTCCTTTTCTCCTCTTTCTTCTCCTTCCCTTTCACTCATCTTTCTTGATGTCCTCTCTCCATGTTTTCTCTTCTTTCTCTCCCCAGTATCTCCATCCCCCATACCTCTGATCTCTGTACTTTCACTCTCCTCCCCAATTACTCTTCATTTCTCCCTTCACCTTTATCTCTCTCTGCCCATTTACCCCCTTCTGTCTTTCTTATCTCTCTCTCCTTTCTCCCCTGTGGTTATACAGGCAATGGACATCAACACAGACCCCAAGTGCAACAGGAACACAGACCAGACATGCCTCTCAGCATCTGCTAAGGCCTATATATCACCATGGCCAACTTGTCATCACAGGCCACCAAAATCAGTACGGCCCCAGGAGCAGCAAGTACCTCAGATAACAATGGTCTCAGGTGGCTGACCAGACCCTGAGCATCTGTGTGGGCCTTAGTGATAACAGGTTCCACAGACATCAACTCAGACATTGGCTGCTGAGGGAAATGAACCCTGACATGATACTAAGATTAGTATTGCCCAATGGCAGCACAGTCCTCAGACACCAACATGGCCATAGGTTTCATCCTAGACTTCAAGTATCCTGTGGCCTTTGGTGGCATTATGGGACAGGAACATCACCCCAGATGCCAGCTGTGGGTGTTCCATGGACGCTGACATGATCTGTTACATCAGTCCAGGAAGCCCTGTATGCCACTCAGATCAGCATGTCCCCAGTAACAATGTCAGCCAGAGTTGCCCACAGGGCCCCAGTTTGTAGCCAATAAACCTGCCAATAACATGGCCCCAATAATATCAGAAGACATGGACATCAACAGAGATCCTGGCTTCAAGCATGGCCCCTAAGTGCAGTGTAGTACTAGATGTCATCGTGGCATCTAGAGGTAGTACAACACACTCAGATCTGTATGGCCTCAGTTGTACCATTAAGCTCAGACCTCCAACTGGCCTCAGGGGACAGTACAGACCCCAGAAATTTGCATGATCTTTGGTTTTATTAGGAGCTATAGACATCAGCACAGACCCTGCCTGTGGCAAGGCCACAGATCCAGTCAGGGCAGTACACAACAGCTTCTGCTCACATATCACCACAGCTCCAGGAGCAGCAGAGGCCAATCCAGTCAGCATGGCCCCATTGACAGCATGGATTTTGACACCACCATGGACTTTGGTGACTGACCAGACTCCAGGCATCTGTACATCCTCCAGTGTTTACTGAAGCCATGGACATCAACACATGATTTGGTTGCCTTTGGGCAGCAGACCCAGATATGTCCCTTGGCAGCAGCTCAGGCATAGATGTCATCATAACCCCTGATGCACAGGCCACTCAGATCATCATGGCCCCAGTTGTGTCATTGCCCTTTGATAACAAAATGGCCAAATGTGGGAGCCCATACCCCAAGCATTCTTGTGGACTTTGGTGAGAATATAGGGTATGGGTGGTAATTCTGACTACAGATTATGACTGGATTAGGAACATGCAGACCAAGACATGGTCCTAGGCATTAGCCCATCCCTAGACCTCACCCTGTACCCTGGTGGCAAGCAGGTCACCCACATCAGCCTGTTCCTTACCACATTCTCTTCTTCATATCTGCATCTTTTTTTTAACAGGATATGAACCATTCTGTTTCTCTTTCTCTCCTATTTCTCAACCACGCATTTGCATAAAATGAGTGTGTGTCATATAACTGTCATGGTTCATTTTAGTGCATATACTGCATATTCTAAAATCAAGTTTTCTTAAGTGCATGCCCTTTCCTGAATGAGTATCCATGTTGTGGGATGATATTTTAAGATGTGCTTCAATTGTTTACACATGGAAGTTTTGTTTTAGTGATGCCAAGATATATTGCATTTTTATGATGAATATCTTTAACTCTGTGTAGCTGTATTACTTTGCATGTCTAAAACACCTAATTGGACTAATAACATCCAATGGAAAGGCAGAATATAGGATAGGTGGGGTTTGCATGCAGAGAGAATAAATAGGAGGAGACATGGGGGGTTATCTAGGAGCTAGTGAAAGAGAATGTTAGCAACCAGCCACACAGCCAGCCATCGAGTAAGAATGAGTATAAGATATACAGTAGTATGGAGAGGAAAAAAGGTGAGAGGCAAAAGGTAAATATGCAGCTAACTACATTCCTCTCAAGTCAACTCAAGTATGTTATGAAAATCTAATTGACATCGGGTACTCATATGTGCTCTCATGTGATAATTAAGAACATGTGATTTGAACCACATTACCAACAGGTCACACTATAGAACTGGAGCCTTGCTTAATGCAACTCTTCTCTCTGGGTCTTCAGTTATATCAGGTCATATAATATGCAACTCTAGGCAGTCAACTTTGTGATTATTTACAATAAATAAATTACAATTTTCATATTGTTTCTTCGTGTAATACCAACTATTACCATTCCCACCAAAATACATAAACCATAGGCACAGTACTGAACAGTGCCAGGCTATATGCCTACAGAGGCTCAATTACTGAAGCCTATCCAGTTTTCTGACTTGATTTTTCCTAAAAATAATATTAATTTTCTATTTCTCAATAATACTTTGATTTGTAAATCTTATCATCATACTGAATTAACAGAGAAAATTCCCAAAGTATTGCAGACCAGACCAATCAACTGTATATGTGTCAAGATCTTCCCAGTATCATAGATATGTCTCTTCTGACATCTCAGATTTACAGCTCTAAACCTCACGTTTGCATCCTAGAAGAAAGGACCTGCCATTTTATATATGTGCAGAAAAGACTTGGACAGCAGCTACCCTAGAGCTCAAACCATCTCCCTTTTCCTTCTGTATGCACTCTTGTTCCTTCACAGGAATCTATAGCAATAGCTGCCAAGCACTTAAAAATAGTACCTCAATCTGAGAAGATGAACTTAGGAACCAAAACAGTCGAGGCAAGATTACTAATGAACCTTTATCTCTGACCACTAAGGAAGGGAATTCCCTGTGGAACAATATTGATATATGGTAATGGATGCAATAGTGTAGGAAGGAACAACTATGAAGGTTTCTTATGTTTGAAAAGACATACAGGGCCATCAGACATTTCCCACTCTCTCTATTACCCAAGACCCAATTTTCAGAGTCACCTCAAAACTGCAACTTTAAACCCTGGGCATACCTGCTGTGTATCCCACAGACCATGCCCCATTGTCCTTCCCTTCTGTACTCATCTCTCTGTGTTCCAACAACATATTGGACAGATACCCCCTTCTCAACCACAATCAAGCCGGCCAGAAGACCAGGTCAGCTACCTGGAGTTGCTTTCCCCTCTCTATATTACCCCAGGCACAACTCTTAGTGTCAATCTTACCTCGCCTCCCTAGGTCTTTTTTATGTATTGATTTGTTATTTGAGGAATGATGACACTTCGGTTGGGTATCGTATTGTTAAACTTGGTCTTTGAGTAAGTGCTGTTACAAGTTAGTGGAGGTGGGGAAGGGGAAAGAATAGCCCCCAGAATAAGGCATTGTGCCTGCTCGTTGGTTCAGCTTGTCTAAGCCATTGTTTAGGTGTTAAAATTAAATTTGGTCTTACATTGAGCACTCCTTCACCCACCACCTCCCTAACACCACGTCTATGAAGCACTGTGAACACGTTGGGTTTGATGGTGTAAACAATTATATACTCAAAATAGTTCTTTTCCCAAAAGCCTGTAATCAACCACATAAAGAAATGATAACATCTTAGAGTCAAATTTTGATCATTTTCAAATGCTTGAAATCCACACATCATAATAAGGCAACATTTAATCATTGTGCAAAAAAGAAAGTCCTCACTGTCACCTTTAATATAGAGAATATCAGATCTCATCAACAGATTTTTTAAAATTATTTTTTATTTAAATTAAAAACAATCTTATTTTACTTACCAATCCCAGTTCCCCATCCCATCCTCTATTTATTCCCCCGGGGATGGTGAGGCCTCCCATGGGAGATTATCACAGTCTATCACAGCATTTGGGAAAGGACCTAAGCCCTCCCCTCTGTATCTAGGCTGAGAGGGTATCCCACAATAGGGAATGGGTTCCAAAAAGCCAGTTCATACTCTAGGGATAAATACAGTTTCCACTGCCATTGGCCTCATAGATCTCCCAAGACTCCCAACTGACACCCAGGTTAAGTCTTAGGCAGGTTCCCCAGCGGTCAGTCTGGATTCTGTGCGATCCCACTTGCTCAGGTCAGCTGTTTCTGTGGCTCTCCCCTTAATGGTCTTTGTTCATCGCTCCTCCATCTCTTGCAAGTAGGTTCTAGGAGAAGTCTATTTTGTTAGATATTAGAATGGCTATATCAGCTTGTTTCTTAGGTCTATTTTCTTGAAAAATCTTTTTCCAACACTTTACTGTGGTGGGTTTATTTATTTACTATGCTTTCTCGGGTGTAGTTAACCTCATTGGGTTGGAGTTTTCTTTCAAGAATTTTCCGTAGGAGTAAATTTGTAAATCAATGTATTTTGAATTTGACTTTATACTGGAATGTCTTGTTTTCTTCATGTGTAGCAATTTCTCCATCAATAGTTTTGCTGGGTAGAGTAGTGTTGGCTGGTATCTGTGATCTCTTAGAGACTGAAGCACATCTGTCCAGGCCCTTTTGGCTTTAGACACTCCATGATGAAGATGGAAGTAATTTAAGTAGGTATGTCTTTATATGTTACTTGTCCTTTTTCCCTTGCAGCTTTTTTCAGTTTTAAAAATTATTATTTTTATTCACTTTACATACCAAACACTGTGCCCCCTCCTTCCTCTCTTCCCCTTCCTCCCCCAATTGTCTCCTAACCTAAACTCCATCCACTCCTCAGAAAGGGTAAGGCCACCCATAAGGAGTCAGCAAAGTCTACACCTTCAGTGGAGGCAGGACAAAGCTCCTCCCCTCTTCATCTAGATTGAGCAAGACATCCTACCATATGGAATGGGTTCCAGAAAGCCAGCTATTTCACCAGGCAGAAGTCCTAGTCCTGCTGCCAGGGATCCCACAAGCAGATAAAGCTACACAACTGCTGCCCACACCACAGGGCCCAGTTTGATCCCATGAAGGTTCCCCAGCTTCTGGTACAATCCACAAGCTCCCATAAGCTCAGGTCAGCTTTCTTTGTGGGTTTCCCAGTCATGCTCCAGAAAAGCTAGGTGACAAGGAAGACCCTACATGGGACACATGGATCATCCTGGGAAGAGGAAATGGATGAGATATCTTGGGTAAACTGGGAGTAAGGTGTGGTAGAGAGGAGGGATAGGGGATGTGAGCATGAAGGAATGTGATGGTTGACTTGGGGAAGGATGGACTGGAAGAGCAATGATAGAGATATCTTGATAGAGGGGTCATTGTGGGGTTAAGGAGCAACCGGTTCTAGGACCATCCCCAGTAATTACAAGGATGACCTCAGCAAAGACTCCTAACAATAGTGGAGAGGGTGCCTGACCTGGACTCCCCTGTAATCAGATTGTCAACTACTCTAACTGTAGTCATAGAACTTTAGTTCAGTAACTGATGGAAGCAGATGCAGAAGATCCACAGCCAAGCACCAGGCTTAGCTGGGAGTCCAGTCAAAGACAGAAGAGGGATTGTATGAGCAATCAGAGTCCCTTGCAGCTTTTAATAGTTTTTCTTTTACTGTATATTTAGTGTTTGGTCATTTTGTGGCAAGGTGGTTTTCTTTTCTGGTCCAATCTATTTGATATCCTACAAGCTTCTCGTACCTCTGTAGACATGTCCTTTAGATTAGGGAATTTTTCATATATGATTTTGTTCAAAGTATTTACTGAGCCTCTGAACTGGGATTATTTTTTCCTCCATTTTTTATTTGACTTACAAAAAAGATTGTTTTACATGTCAATCCCAGTTCCCTCTCCCACCCCTCCTCCCCCATCCCACCCCCAACTAACCCTACCTACCCCATACCCTTTCTGCTCCCCAGGGAGGGTGAAGCATTCCATAGGGGGTCTTCAGAGTCTATCATATCCTTTGGGATAGGGCCTAGGCCCACGCCCATGTGTCTAGGCTCAGAGAGTATCCCTCTATGTGGAATGGGCTCCCAAAGTCCATTTGTGTGCTAGGGATAAGTAATGATCGACTACAAGAGGCCCCATAGATTTCTGAGGTCTCCTCACCGACCCACATTCATAGGGTCAGGATATGTCCCAGGCTGGTTTCCCAGCTACAATTCTGGGGACCAAGTGCTCCCTCTTGTGCAGGTTAGTTGGGTTTCACCAGCCTGGTCTGGACCCCTTTGCTCCTCACTCCTCCTCCTCTGCAACTGGATTCCAGTTCAGGTCACTGTTAGCTATGGGTGTCTGCTTCCACTTCCACCAGTTGCTAGATGAAGGCTATTGAACTGGGATTCTTATAATTCTTCTAGTCCTATAATTCTTAGGTTCAGTTTTTTGTTTTTTTTTTTTTCGTATTATCTACATAGAGTCCATCTCTAGTAGGGGTCTGATCTTCAGGACAGAGGTATGGATTCAGTGAACAAATAATCTGACTAACAGTTGTCTTTCAAACACATAGATCAAGCTGTTTTTATTTATACATGTTATAGTGCATTCAAGCAAAGGCAGTTTCAATACATTTTTCTTGAATAATTTTTCAAGAATCATTAACATTTAAAGATTTTACTTCTTTTTCCTGTTCCTTGTTCTCTTGACATATTTGTTTTTACCCCATACCATTAATTTTTGTTTTGTAAGGAAAATATTTTACCTAGTGTTGACAAAATTTATTTTAAGATGTGTTACATTTGTTCATGCTGTGGAACATTTGCTTTAATGATGCAAAGATGTGTTGCATTCTTTTATGTTGCATTTGTTTAAGTCTGTAAAACTGTGTTACTTTACCTGTATAAAACACCTGATTGTCTCATAAAGGGCTGACCAGTCAATAGCAAGGCAGGAGAAAGGGTAGGAGGAGCTGGCAGGCAGAGAGGATACTTTTTTGCATTTTTATTTAATTATTTTTCATTGTAAATACAAATTCCAGTTCCCCCTCCTTCCCCATCTCCTGCTCCTCCACAACTTGCATCTCACCTCCCATCAGCTCCTCAGAGGGGGTAAGGCCTCTTGGAGAGTCAACAAAGTCTGGCATACCATGTTGAGGCACCACCAAGCCCCCCCACCCCCGTATCAAGGCTGAGCAAGTTATCCTTCCATAAGGATAATTTAAGTTAAGAAAAGTTTGATAGGAACAAGCTAAGCTAAGGCTGGGTATTTATAAGTATTAATAAATCTCCATGTCTGATTTATTTGGGAGGTGGGTGATGGGCTCCCCAAAAGAGCCAAGAAGTAAAATAATAATAATAATAACCATAACTGTTGCTGGAATTTTCTTGTCCTGCCAGGTCCTACCTAACTTCTCATCACCAAATAAACACACAAAAACTTATATTAATCCCAACATTGTTGGCCGGTAGCTAGGGCCCCTTATTGGCTAGCTCTGTCTTAATTATTAACCCATTTCTATAAATCTATGTATTTCCATGTGGTCTTGGCTTACTGGAAAATGCCTGGTCGTTTTCCTAGTTTGTGGCCTACATGGCATCTTTTCACGCACCCTCTGCCTCTCTCACCAGCATTCATTTCGTCTTCTAGTCCAGCCTATCTTCCTGCCTCTATTGGCTGAGCAGTGTTTTACTCATCAACCAATAAGAGAAACATGTTTACAGAAGGACATCCACCATCAAATAACACCTACCCAGGCACATCTTATTCATACTGTTCCCTAGTGGGCCCCAAAAATGTGTTACACAATGAAACTGATTCAAGCCCTATGATTAGTTCTTAAGAATGTGATACTTTTATATTTTTGTAATCAGATGTGTCTATGGTGCCTATGTCTAGGATATTATTTTAAGGTGTAAGTCAATTTTTAAATAATCATTATATCACTTTTAAGTGGACAAATTTGCAATCCTGTTGTTTATGCATTCTCAAAATGGTCAAGATTATCTAACTGTTTTATTGTTGGCACCAAGTTGATATTCTGTCTGGCAGTTTCTACTTGTACTTTCACTTCCAAGGAAACTGGGAGTATTAACTGAAAAAGTGTCTAACCATTCATGTCCTGACACCAGAGTGATGTCAGACCTTCCTGTCCTTTATTCTTTCTGTCATAGGTCCCTACAAGTTCTTAATTTCATCTTTTTTTCTTTCTTTTTTTTTTTTGAGACAATGTTTCTCTGTGTAGCTTTGGAGCATAACCTGGCAATGACTCTGGAGACTAGGCTGGCCTCAGTCTCACAGAGATCCATCTCACTCTCCCTCTCAAGTTCTGGAATTAAAGGTGTACACCACCAACACCCGGCTTTAATGTCATCTTTAAGAAACAGTGTCCCAAGTTCCTAAATTCTTTGAAATATAGTTAACTTCTTTTTAGGATAGTTAAATAAGCAACATCCATTAACCTTAGTAAGCAAGTTCTTCTTGCTTACTCAGGATGTATGCAAAGATAGCCAGGGGCAACTGGAGAAACAGGTGTCTGTGATAGACTGGAAGGCTTAATTTCTTTGTGGAAACTTTTATTAAAATTATCAGGTTTTGATCCTAGCAAACTCAACCACAATCTAAACTGACAAAGCAAAAGTAAGAATTATCATAAACATAAGTTATAGAGGCCAGAAGCCCATGAGCTCCCCAAGATCAGCAAAGAAGTCTGCAGCATTACCTCCATAGGTCTTTCCAGGTGGATGGGACTCTCCACAGGGCCTTGCAGTGAGAAGATCCATCACCAAAGATTTATTCACAGTTCCCATGCATGGCTTCTGCTGGTGTCCCAAATTTTCGGTATGTTTGTGTTAGTAATTTTGTTTTTTAGATTTAACATTTTGTTTGATCACTGTATCAATTTCTTCTATTGTATTTTCAATGTCTGAGAATCTCATCCATCTCTTGTATTCTATTGGTGATGCTCACATCTGTTGTTCCCGTTTGCGATTTTAATTTTCTATTTCCAAGATTCCCTCAGTTTTTGTTTTCTGCTTTGTTTCTATTCCCATCTTTAAGTCTCAAACAGTTTTATTCATTTCCTTCACCTGTTTGTTTTTCTTGGCATTCTTCATGGGATTTATTCATCTCTTGCAATTTTTTGTCTTTTCCTGGATTCCTTAAAGGATTTTTTCATTTCCTCTTTAAAGACCTGTGTCATCTTCATGAAGTTGGTTTTAAGGTCATTTTCTTGTGCTTCAGCTGTGTTGGGGTATCAGGGTTTAGTAGGATAGCTGGGCTCTGGTGGTGATATATTGCCCTGACTGTTGTTGATTGTGTTCTCAAGCTGGTGTCTAGGCATCTGGCTTTGGGGTAAATATAGGTCTAGGTGTGGATATCTGAGATTATGTTTGTTGGATGGGTGTTTTTTCCCCTTGGTTTCTGTTTCCTCTTTGGACTTCTTGCCCAAGTGGCCTGTCATACTGATAACTGTTGTACTCCTTTGGCCCAAAAGGGGGCCTCTGCTGGGGTTCTGGTGGCCTGCATGTCCTCTGGAATCCTGGGTGCTGGAGTGGCCTCTAGAAAAGCAGGGGGCTTCTACTAGTGTTGAGGGCTGGGATATGGTGATGATGAGAGAGGGCTGTTGGAGGTTGGATGGGCTTACCTAGGATACTGGGTATTGGTGTGCCTTCTGGTAGTACATGGGTCTTCCATGGAAGTTGTAGGCTAGGATATGGTGACAAGGAGAAGTGAGGTAGTTGGGGAAGGCTGAGCTTGCTCTGAGGAAGTGTTGGTGGTGTTGGGGAGATGGCTTACCTGAGGTTCTGGTAGTGCAGGGGCTAGAGATCTATCTGGTACAAAGTAGAACCAAGAATCACATGAAACAAAGGAAATCTCCAAGTTGTGAATAATACTAGTTTTCTACTTTCAAGAATTGTCTCTGGAAGGAATTAGTCCTGTGAGGTATTTAGTTTTGCATTTAAATTTTTTAAGTAATATATTGTAACTAGTAGTATTTTATGAGTTTATGATTGAATATCTTCCCAGTATGCTCAAATCATACCTAAACATAAGCCATTTTTAGAGCTTCAACTTGAACAGACTTAGAGAGAGGACTTCTCTAAACCACTAGAGGAAGTAGATCACAGGAGTTGTTATACTGTTGTTAGTTCGACTCCATTTTTCTCAGAAAAATACAGTGTTTGCCAAAAGCTATATATTTCTTTGCCAAATTACAATGACTTCACATATGTACCTACTCAGAGAACTGTGAAATTCACACCTTACATTCATGTTCAGAGTAGGACCATAGTCTTCATTAATTTATCAAAAATATTGACCTTTTTTATATTACATGCTTTGTACACATCCACTTGATGTGTACATCCACCTTTACTGAAAGCACTATACATATATTAGATAGTCACATTCTCTAGTAATATAAAAGAAGATATTTGCTTTCACAGGAGAAGCTTACATCCTCCTGATTAGGGATAGAAGGGTGGAAGCCATAGTTAACCATCTTACTGATAGGAATCAGAGCCCTGTGACTCGCTATACATTCTATTGAATAGTTTCAAGCCTGCTTCCCTCCCTCTCTTTGCCTGACCATCCCACCCTCGCTTTCTTTTTTATTTCTTTCTGTCTCTCACTCCTAGTCTTTTTTTCCTTACACTTTTTTCTTTTTTCTTCATGTTTAAATTGTACAAATTATAGAGTTTTATGGTGACACTGTTGTAGTCTTACTGTCACTTAAAATATAGGAAAAGATGCTATATTCTTGTGCATTTCTTGGCAAAAACAATCTATTGAAAGGAACTCTGTAGTATTTTGGAAAATATCAGATTATTTATTGAGTTATTTTTGATTCATGGTTTTTTCACACATGTAACTTAATTGCCAGATGAAAGTACTTTGGGAAAATCATCATAATTTTTTCAAATTAGATGCCTTGCTTCACAAGCAACTGAATTGCTTAGCAAAGCAGAATCAACAACCGTTACAGATACAAGATGACTCAGAACAAGCAAAGGGAACACACTAAAGGCCAAGGGCACAGCCTGAGTTATGTGGCTTAACACATCTTGGGCAGTCCACATGGTATTTTGGCAGGGAACAAGTCAAACGGTGTGAAATCCAAGAAGGGCAGTGCATGCAAGGCTTCAATATTGTCATTATATTTACCAAAAACCTACTGTCCCTCATTTGGAATTCACACAAATGCTAATATGACCAGAGACAAAATTAGGCAGCATTAACATAATGGAGACTGTCAGGCATTGCATGAATGATTAGACCCAAAATGTTGTGCAGACATAATTAAGAAATGACTTTTAGTATGTTTGGCACAGAACAGTCTTATTGTGCAGCAGCAATTCCTGAAAGTTACTGTTTATATAAATTTGAAGTAGGGCTAACCAGAGGTAGTCGATAAAATGGAGACACTCAGTTAAATTTCATTTCAGATATAATGAATATTTTAGTATACATGCAAAATATTATCCATATTTACACCAAATCTCACCATCTGAAATAATTATTTACCAATTCATCTTCTCTTTTGCACATCACTTTTAATTAGAAGTGAATACTGACTGAAGGACTTTTGGAAGCTTGATTGAATCACTCAATTTTAGGGCTCATGTCAACAACATCTTAAAGGATCCTGTTGAAGACTTATGAGTAGGAGCTAGGGATGGCTTGATGAAGCATGAGGATCTGAATTCTGATTCCTAGAAATCATGTAAAAGCCAGGTACAGAGATCTGAGTCTATAAGTCCTAGTTTTGGATAGGGGAAGACAGTACCATCTGAGCCAGCCAGTCAAACCTAATCAGTGAGCTGTGGCTTCAGTCACTGTGATAGGTAGCCTTGGTTGTCAACTTCACTATTTCTGAAATGAACTAAAACTATGTGACTGCATATGTCTGTCAGTGATTTTGCTTTTCAGTTTATTCATTTATTTATATTTTAAAAACAATCTTATTTTACATACTAATCCCAGTCACTTCTCCTTCCCATCACCTACCCCCACCATCTCCACACCCCACCCCTCATCTAATTCTCAGAGACTGCGAGGCCTCCCATGGGAGTCATCAAATTTTGTCACATCATTTGGGGCAGGATCAAGGCCCTCCCCCCTGTCTAGGCTGAGCAAGGTATCCCTCCATAGGGAATTGGCTCAAAAAAGCCCGTTCATGCACAATGGTTGCACCCCAAAAACTTCCTAATTCCCCAACTGTCATCTACATTCAGGGGGCAGTCTTCGGTCTTATGCAGGTTCTCAAGTTGTCAGTCTGGAGTCTGTGAGCTTCTACTTGCTCAGATCAGCTATTTCTGATTCATGGTGTTGACCCTTTTTGCTCATCACTCCTAACTCTTTACAACTGGACCACTGAAACCACTGATCTTTTAGTATCTCTGAGGGTCTGCCTGTTTCTTTAAATATGATATATTTGAAAACAGTGATCACAGCTTTGTGGATTTGTCTCTTTCACTTAATAATGCAATATAAGATTTTTTCATAGTTTGAAAACTCATTTGTTTTAATGTTATATAATGTTCTATTATATGTCAGTACATATATTAGTGTATTTATGTATTTATTCATTCACCTAGAGGAGAACATTTGGGGGCAGATTTTTATGTAGACATGTTTGTAACTATTTTGTTTTACTATCAAGGAGTAAAGCTTTTGAATAGTGTGACAAGAATATGTTTAGTTTTATTTTTCATTTGCCATCCTGTAACCAACAAATGAAAGTTGTAGTTCCTATACAACAGTTTTAAATTTATAAATAACAGTTTTTTAAAGATTTTGACCTTTTGTCCTGCCCCATGGGAAGAGCTGGCCCTACCTCTCAGCAGCCCACAGCACTGTAGTGTAGGCAGTTGATGATCTTGGTGTGGATGCAGGCTGAGAAATCTTCATCCTCTCTTATGTACCTGGCCACTAGGAATTGGACATCTTCAAGTGAATATATGGACAACAGAAAATGGACTTCTTCTTCCCCTTTGGTTGGGGAGGTCATGGGGCTGAGGTTGGGGGCAGAAGACATGGGAAGACTGTAAAATGAGTGCAATTGGGTGCTTGATGGGAGGTTCCCAAATATTCAATAAAAAATCAATTTTTCAGTAAAAATGTCCTTTTTCATAAATGTAAGTTTTTTGCTTTGTTTTAGTTTATTTTACACTTTACTTGTCTTGTCAGGTGTTTAGTATCTGAGCATTCAAAACAAGTGCTTTACCAGAGAGCTACATTCCCAGCCATCACAATCTGTTCTTCACTGTGAGCCTCTTATAGCAGATTATGGACTATTTTCATCTCTTACTTTTTGAACTGGAAAATTGTGCAGACAGTTTTTAATTTTTATCTTTGTGATTGTTTAGCTTTGGGATGTAATTCAGAAACATTCAGAGGGTTTTAATCTCAGTATGTAAATTTTCCTTTAGCTACTATTTCTATCATGTTTCCTCGTCATAAAAGAAAATTCACAGTGAATCTGGTTGGCTCAAAAATCATTAATGAAAAGATAACTTTTCATCAGTCTAATGTGTCTTCATATATTCATTACTGTTTATTATCTTGAAGACCAAGGTCAGAGTTTTCATATAAACAACGCATTATTTCTTGCTGTAGTCGAGTAGCTCAATGAAGGAGTTAATTCCTATCATAAGCAAAGAATTGATGGGGGAAGTCCTTCTGTGTGTATGTGTATCTAATTAGTTGTTGAAAAAGTACTGTTGGCCAATAGGGAAGCAAGAAATTTGGGACTAGGAATCGAGGAGAATTCTGGGAAATGTAGTAAAGAGAAGTCTTGTGATCTAGGCAGGAAGTGATATAGCAGGCAGACTCAGAATATAAGCAAGAACAAGCAGGAAATTGCTTTCTTCCTCCTCCTCTCTTCTCCGTGGAGCCAACATGCGATCCCAGGATGAGCACAAATGCCGCTGGCATCCTCCATAAGATAAGTCTTTATAAATACATAGATTAATACATTAATACATAACCATGGTTGATACTTAAGACAGAGCAAGCATATAAGAAATCCTAGTCATTTGCCAGCAGCATTGTGCCTAATATAAGTCTCTTTGTGTTATTTTTGAGGACCTAAAGCTGTAACGGAGTACTACTCAGGGGAAAAAAACAATGAAATCTTGAAATTCACAGGAAAATGCATGGCACTAGAAGAAACCATCCTGAGTGAGGTATCCCAATCACAAAAAGACAAACATGGTACCTGTTCACACATATATGGACATTAGACATAGAGAAAGGGTTACCAGCCTACAATCCACATCTCCAGAGAAGCTGGGAAACAAGGAGGACCACAAAGAGATATACATGGTTCCCTGGTGAAGGGGAAACTGACAAGCTCCTGAACACATTAGGAGCATGGGGGAGGGGAGGGAGGTAGGCAAAAGAAGAGGGGGAGGAGAACATGAGGGCTCAAGAAGATTGAGTTGGGAGATGACTAGATGAGAGCAAGAATAGAGACACATCAATAGATGTTACCATTATAAGTTTAAAGAGACATCTGGGACTATGGAATTGTACAGAGACCCACAAGCATGTCCCCAACTGACCCGTCCAGCAGGCCAGGTTATTTGTGGGTCTCAAGGGGATATCACCTAGGGGTCAATGGGGGCGAGAGAGAAAGGAGACCAAGCGCATAAAGAAAGACAGAGTCAGTCTGAGTTGCGTCAAGGTCTCGATTTATTGGGGCTTAGAATGGGCTTAAATAGCCCTGCAACAATAGAATTGGGGGGAATAATAGAAGGAACATCAGGTATTTGCTGGGACTGGAACATTCTTCTTGTCAGCTGGAACATCTAGTGATCTTCCTTGGAACAGCGAACAAAAAAGCTCCAGACTCTTTCTCGGAACAGAAGCAGTTAGCAGTTCTGCTTGGCCAAACCGTATCTAATTACAGGTTACAGGAGGCTCACAGAGCTGACTTTAAGCCGCAAACTTAAAGGTCATTAAAAGTCTTACAAAGGTGGGCTTTAAGCCGCATAGTTTTGGGCCCACGGCCCTTTACACCCAACTAGGAATCTAAGCCATAATGGAGAGGCTACCTTAAGTGCCCTTCCCCTATAATGAGAATGATGACTACCTTAAATGCCATCCTAGAGTCTTCATCCAGTAGCTGATGGAAGCAGAAGCAGAGATCCACAGCCAAGCCTTGGGGTGAACTCCTGGAAGCCAGTTGTAGAGAAGGAGGAGTGACAAACAAAAGGGTCAAGACCATGCTGGGAAAACCCACAGAAACAGCTGCCCTGAGCAAGTGGGAGCTCGTGGACTCCAGTCTGACAGCTGGGCAACCAACATAGGACCAAACCAGGACCCTTGAATGTGGGTTTCACTTAGGAGCAATGGGAAGTCTCTGGGTCCTCTGGCAGTGGAACCAGTATGTATCTCTAGTGCATGAATGGAATTTGGGAGCCCATTTCCCATGAAGGAATACTCTCTTATCCTAGATACACAGGGGAGGCCCTGACCAAAATGGCTGGACAGATTTTGATGATTCCTCATGGAAGGCCTCTCCCTCCCTAGGGAAGGGATAAACGATGGTATGTGGGCCTTAATGGGGGTCATGGATGGATGGGATTTGTGAGGGAACTAGAAATGATACATAAAATAAGATTGTTTCTAATTTAAAAAAAGAATCCTATTAGGTAACTTTTGAATTTTTTAAAGATTTTATTTATTATATATACAACATTTTGCTTCCATGTATATATGCACACCAGAAGAGGGCACCAGATCTCATAATGGATGGTTGTGAGCTACCATGTGGTTGCTGGGAATTGAATTCAGGACCTCTGGAAGAGCAGCCACTGCTCTTAACCTCTGAGCCATCTCTCCAGCCCAAACTTTTGAATTTACTGCTATATTTATTAAGGTGTTTCTTTTTGTCCTAAGAATGTATGTATACTATACATACATTGACATACAATAAAGTTAGTGTCATGGTAATGGTGTATACCATGTGATCACAGGGGAGGGAAATAGGGACATGATTGAAAAATAAAAATAGAAACTTGTAGGTTTCAATTGAGTAAGCACCAAAGACCTAAGGTAAAATGTGAAGGTCACAGTTCATAATTAAGTGTTACTACTTAGAATTTTATTGGAGGATATCTTAAATAGCCTCACTACCAAAACAAAACCCTGTGAGATGATGTGTATCCTAAATGGTTTATTTGCATTAGTCATTTCACAGAGACATATATTAAAACATCTTATATCCATTGAAGTCATACCCCCAATAGAGCTGAAAAATGATATGTAACCTATAGAAATACTTAGAAATCAAAGACCATTGCTAGAATCTCAGAGGAAACAAGGTAAGTATATTACAAAAGCTGGTGTAGCATCCTTGTGAAGAAGACATCTTCTAGAAGATAGCCTTATTTGGGCATTTGTCCAAGAGAGGAATTGCTGTATCTTGACGTAGACTGATTCCCATTTTCATGAAAATCCATCATACTGATCTACAAAGTGGCTGTACAAGTTTGCACTCCCACCAGCAATGGAGAAGAGTTCCTTTTTCCAGGAACTCTCCAGCATAGATTGTCATTGGTGTTATTGATTTTAGCCATTCTGACAGGAGAAAGATGGTATCTAAGTGTGGTTTTGAGTTGCATTTCCCTGATGGCTAAGGATGTTGAGCACTTTCTCAAGTGTCTTTCAGCCATTTTAGAGTCCTCTGTTGAGGATTCTCTATTCAGTTCTGCACTCCATTTTTTAATTGCATTGTTAGGTGTTTTGGTGGGTAGCTTCTTGAGTGCAATTTATATTTTAGTGATCACCCCTCTGTCAGATGTGAACAAATTGGTACAGGAATATCTTTTCCCATTCTGTGGGCTGGCATTTTGTCTTGCTGACTGTGTCCTTTGCTTTACAGAAGCTTCTCAGTTTCAGGAGTTACCATTTATTAATTGTCTATTTCAATGTTTGAGTCACTGGTGTTATGTTCAGAAAGTGGTCTCCTGTACCAATTTGTTCAAGGGTGCCATCTACCTTCTCTTCTAGGAGGTTCTGTATGGCTGAATTTATGTTGAGGTCTTTGATCCATTTGGACTTAAGTTTAGTGCATGGTGATAGATATGGGTCAATCTTCAGTCTTCTACATGTCAGCATCCAGTTATGCCAACACCATTTGTTGAAGATGCTTTCTTGATTCCATTGTATAAATTTAGCTTCTTTGTCAAAACTAAGGAGTTCATAGGTGTGTGGGTTAATATCATAGTTTTCAATTGGATTCCATTGGTCAACTTGTCTATTTTTTCTGCCAATACCAAGCTGTTTTCAGGACTATGGCTCTATAATAGAGCTTGAAGTCAGGGATGGTGATGCCTCTGGAAGTTTCTTTATTGTACAGGGTTGTTTTGGGTATCATGCGTTTTTTGATTTTTCCATTTGAAGTTGAGTACTGTTTTTCATGGTCTGTGAATAATTGTGTTGGGATTATGATAGGAATTGCATTGAATTTGTAGATTGCTTTTGGCAAGATTGCCATTTTTACTATGTTGATTCTTCCTATCCAAGAGCATGGGAGAACTTTCCATTTTCTGGAGTAATCTTTAATTTCATACTTTAAAGACTCAAAGATCTTACTATATAGGTCTTTCTCATTTTGTTTGGTGTTACCCCAAGATATATTATGTTGTTACTTGCTATTGTGAAGGGTGATATTTTTCTGATTTCTTTCTCAGTGCATTTATCTTCTGTATATAGTAGGGCTACTGATTTTTTTGAGTTAATCTTGTATTCTTCTACTTTTCTGAAGGTGTTTATCAGCTGTAGTAGTTCCCTAGTAGAGGTTTTTGGGTCACTTATGTAAACTATCATACCATCTGCAAATAGTGAAAGTTTGACTTCTTCCTTTCCAATTTGTATCCCCTTTATCTTCTTTTGTTGTCTTATTGATCTAGCAAGACCTTCAAGTACAATATTGAAGAGATATGGAGAGAGTGGACAGCCTTGGTCTTGTTCCTGATTTTAGAGGAATCGCCTAGAGTTTCTCTCCATTTAGTTTGATATTGGCTGTTGGTTTACTGCATATTGCTTTTATCATGATTAGGTATGTTCCTGTTATTCCTGATCTCTCCAAGACCTTTACATGAAGGGATGTTGATTTTGTCAAAGGCTTTTTCAGCATCTAGTGAGATGGTCATGTGGTTTTTCTTTTTCATTTTCTTTATATGGTGGATTACTTTGAAGGATTTTCCTATGTCGAACCATCCCTGCATTCCAGGGATAAAGCCAACTTGATCATGGTGGATGATTTCTCTGATGTGTTTTGGATTCGATTTGCCAGTATTTTGTTGAGTATTTTTGTGCCAATGTTCATGAGAGATATTGTTCTGTAATTCTCTTTTTTCGTTGTGTCTTTGTGTGGCTTGGGTACTTAGGTACCCAAGGTAGCCTCAGAAAAAGATCTTGGCAATGTCCCTTCTGCTACTATGGTATGGAAGAATTTGAAGAGTACTGGTACTAACTCTCGTTTGAATTTCTGGGTTAATTCTGCACTGAAACCATCTGGCCCTCTGCTTTTTTTGGTTGGTAGATTTTTGATGACTGCTTCTATTTCATTAGGTGTTATAGGTCTACTTAATTTGTTAATCTGTTCTTAATTTAATTTTGGTAGGTGATATTTATCCAGAAAATTGACTATTTCTTTTAGATTTTCGAATTTTGTGTAGTACAGGTTATCAAAGTATGACCTGATAATTCTCTGGATTTTCTCAGTGTCAGTTGTTATGTCCCCCTTTTCATTTCTCATTGTGTTAATTAGCATGGTTTCTCTCTGCCTTTTGGTTAGTTTGGATGTAGGTTTGTCTATCTTGTTGACTTTCTTGGAGAACCAATTCTTTGTTTCATTGTGTCTTTGTAGCGTTTTCCTAGTTTCTACTTTATTGATTTCAGCCCTCAGTTCGATTATTTTCTGGCATCTACTCCTCTGGCGGGAGTTTGCTTCCTTTTGTTCTAGAGCTTTCAGTTGTGCTGTTAATTCTCTAGTGTGACTATTCTCCAGTTTCTTCATGTGGGCATTTAGTGCTATGAACTTTCTTCTTAGCACTGCTTTCAAAGTGTCCCATAGGTTTGGGTATGGTGTGTCCTCATTCTCATTATATTATAGGAAGTCTTTAATTTCTTTTTTTATTTATTCCTTGATCTAGGAATGGATCAATTGCATATTTTTAATTTCCATGAGTTTGTAGGGTTTCTACAATTTGTGTTGTTGAATTTTAATTTTAAAACATGTTGTTCTGATAATATACAGAGGGTTATTCCATTTTTTGTGTCTGTGTAGATTTGTTATGTTGCAGAGCATGTGGTCAATTTTAGAGAAGGTTCCATGTGGTGCTGCAAAGAAGGTGTATTCTTTTTTGTTCAACTGGAAAGTTCTATAGATATCTGTTAGTCCCAATTGGGTCATAACATCTGTTAGTTCTTTTTTCTTTGTTAGTTTCTGTCTGGTGATCCTGTCTTGTGGTGAGACCGGGTTGATAACTCCTACTATAAGTGTGTGAGGTTTTATGTGTTATTTGAGCTTTAGTAATGTTTCTTTTACAAATGTGGGTGCCTTTGTATTTGGAGCACACATGTTCAGGTTTGAGACTTCATCTTGATGGACTCTTCCTGTGATCAGTATGAAATGCCCTTCTTCTTCTCTTTTGATTGATTTTAGTTTGAAGGCTACAATGTAAGATATTAGGATTGCTACACCAGCTTGTTTCTTGGGTCAATTTGTTTGGAAAATCTCTTCCCAACCCTTTATTCTGAGGAACCTTCTGTTTTTGAAGTTGAGATGTGTTTCCTGTATGAATCAGAAGGATGGATTCTGTCTTCATATCCATTCTATTATGCTGTATCTTTTTATAGGCAAGTTAAGACCATTGACATTAAGGGAAATTAATGACCATTGATTGTTGATACATGTTTGTTTTGGATTTGTCTGTGGTGGTGTTATTTTGTGTGGTTTTCCCCACTTATTTTTTTTTGGGTGTTTGGTAAAGTGGGATTGCCTATTGCCTATAGTTTTCTGAGTGTATTTATCTTTATTATGTTGGAGTATTCCTTCCAGTAATTTCTGTAGTGCTAGATTTGTGGATATGTATTACTTAAATCTGGTTTTGTCATGGAATATCTTGTTTTCTCCAACTATACTGATTGAATTCTTTGCTGGATACAGTAGTTTGGGCTGACATCCATGTTCCCTTAGTGTTTATAGAACATCTATCCAGGATCTTCTGGCTTTCAAAGATTCCTTTGAGAAGTCGTGTGAAATTCGGGTAGGTCTGCCTTTGTATGTTATTTGGCCTTTTTCTTTTGCTGCTCTTAATATCTTTTCTTTATTCTGTAAGATTGGTATTTTGATTATTATGTGGTGAGGGGACTTCTTTTTGTGGTCCAATCTATTTGGTGTTCTGTAAACTTCTTGTACTTACATAGACATATGTCTATGTTGGGGAAGTTTTCTTCTATGCTTTTGTTGAAAAAAATTTCTGTACTTTTGAGCTGAATTTCTTTGCCTTCTTCTATACCTATTCTTAGGTTTGGTCTTTTCACACTGCCCCATATTTCTTGGATATTTTGTGTTAGGGATTCTTTGACTTGAGATTTTCTTTGGTTCATGACTGTATATCCTCTAATGAGTCTTTAACACCTGAGATTCTCTCTTCCATCTTTTGTATTCTATTTATTATGCTTACATCAGTGGTTCCTGATCATTTACCCAGCTTTTCTATTTCCAGCGTCCCCTCATCCTGCATTTCCTTTATTGTTTCTAATTGTTCTTTCAAACCGTAAACTGTTTGAATTGTTTCCTTCACTTTTTTGGTTCTTTTATTTTTTTCTTGGCTTTCTTCAGATTCTTTAGGAGATTTGTTTATTTCTTGAATTTTTTTGGTTTGACTTTTCCTCCATTTCATGTAATTTTTGCTTCTTTTTTTTCTATTTCTTTAGGGGATTTTCTTGTTTCCTCTTTATTGGTGTCTACCATCTTCATAATATAATTTTAAGTCCCATCTCTTCTTCATCCTCTGAGTTGGGCTTTTCAGTTCTTGCTCATGTGGAGTCTCTAGATTCTGTTGGTGTCATATTGGGATTTCTCTTGTTGAGTGAGTTCTTACTCTGTCTTCTTCCCATCTCTTCTTCCAGTGGGTGCAGGTGGGGTCTCTCTCTCTCTCTCTCAGGCAGCAGGCTCAGGCTCAGGTGGCAACAGGAGGACAGAGGGCAGAGGGGAGACAAGGGTGAGGTTGGTCCAGACTCAGGTGGGCCTTCTGGTCTGGGCAGGTCCACTCTTCCTCAATTTCTTTCTTTATAGATTTAAAGTTCTTGTCATATAGGTCTTTCACTTGTTTGCTAGAGTTATTTTATATTTGTGGCTATTGTAAAGGGTGATGTTTCTCTGATTCCTTTCTCATCCCACTTATCATCTGTATATAGGAGGGATACTGATTTTTTTTAGTTAATCCTGTATCCTGGAATATTACTGAAGATGTTTATCAGCTGTAGAAATTCCTGGTTAGAGTTCTTGGGGACACACACACACACACACACACACACACACACACACACACACACACAAATATAATCTGTGAATAGTAATAACGTCACTTGTTCCTTTCAATTTGTATCCCCGTGATCTCTCTTTGTTTTCTTATTGTTAGGGATAGAACTTCCAATACTATATTGAATATATGAGAAGAGAGCAGACAGCCTTGTTTTGTTTTTGATTTTACAGAGCTAAACAGAGAATGCTCATCAGAAGAGTCTCAAGAGGCTGAAAGACATTCAAGGAATTGCTCAACATTCTTAATCATCAGGGAAATGCAAATCAAAACTACTCTGAGAAACAATCTTATACCTGTCAGAATGGCTAACACCAAAAATACTGGGGACAGCTTATGTTGGAGAAAATTTGGAGTCAGGGAAACACTCTGCTATTGGTGAGAGTGCAAACCTATACATCCATTTTGTCGTCAGTATGGTAGTTTCTCAGAAAATTGGAAATCAATTTGCCTCAAGACCCAGCAATAAGATTCATGGCCATAGGATACAAGATTAGCCCTACAATATACCAAGGATAAATGGGCTGAGAAAGAAATCAAAGAACCATCACACTTTACAATTGCCACAAACAACATAAAATACCTTGAGGTAATATTAACCAAACAAGTGAAAGACCTGTATCTCAAGAAATTTGATTCTTTAAATAAAGAAATTAAAAAAAGATGCCAGAAAATGGTCAAGAGATGGAAGAGAGAATCTCAGCTATTGAAGACTCACTAGAGGATATACATTCATCAACCAAAGAAAACCTCAAGTCCAACAAATCCCTAACACAAAATATCCAAGAAATATGGGACACCGTAAAAAGACCAAACCTAAGAATAATAGGTGTAGAAGAAGGTGAAGAAACACTGCTCAAAGGTACAGAAAACATATTCAACAAAATCATAGAAGAAAACTTCCCCAACCTAAGGAAGGATATGCCTATGAAAGTACAAGAAGCTGACAGGATACCAAACAGACTGGACCACAAAAAGAAGTCCCCCACCCCCGACACATAATAATCAAAACACCAAATCTACAGAATAAAGAGAAAATCTTAAGAGCAGCAAAGGAAAAAGGCCAAGTAACATATAAAGACAAGCCAATCAGAATCACACCTGACTTCTCAATGGAAATTCTGAAAGTCTTGGATAGATACCATACAAGCACTAAGGGAGCATGGATGTCAACCCAGACTACTGTACCCAGCAAAACGTTCAATCACTATAGATGGAGAAAACAAGCTATTCCATGACAAAAACAGATTTAAACAATACATATCCACAAATCCAGCACTACAGAAGGTTCTGGAAGGAAAACTCCAACCCAACGAACATAAATACACTCACAAAAACACTAGCAATAGATAATCTAATTTTACTAAACACAAAAAGAAACAGGAGGGCGAAATCCACCCGGATTGACACCACCAACAATAAATCCAAAATAAAGAAGAACCAATGAACAATGGACATTAATATCCCTAAATGTCAATGGTCTTAACTTACCCATAAAAAGATATAGGTTAACAGAATGGATACGAAGACAGAATCCATCCTTCTGCTGTTTACAAGAAACACACCTCAATTTCAAAGACAGGCAATACCTCAGAGTAAAAGGATGGGAAAAAATTTTCCAATCAAATGGGCTCAAGAAACAAGCTGGGGTAGCAATCCTAATATCTAACAAATTAGACTTTAAACTAAAAGCAATCAAAAGAGATGAAGAAGGGCATTTCATACTCATCACAGGAAAAGTCCATCAAGATGAAGTCTCAATCCTGAACATCTATGCCCCAAATACGAAAGCACCCACATTTGTAAAAGAAACATTACTAAAGCTCAAACCACATATAAAACCACACACGTATAGTAGGAGACTTCAACACCCCCCTTACACCACTAGACAGGACCACCAGACAGAAACTTAACAAAGAAATAAAGGATCTGACAGAAGTTATGACCCAACTGGGTTTAACAGATACCTATAACATATCTAACATTCCATCCAAACACAAAAGAATATACCTTCTTGTCAGCGCCACATGGAACCTTCTCAAAAATTGACCACATAGTTGGCAGCAAAGCAAACCTCCACAGTTACAAAAGAATTGAAATAACCCCCTGTATCTTATCAGACCACCATGCATTAAAGCTAGAATTCAACAGCAATATGAATTGCAGAAAACCTACATTCACGTGGAAAATGAATAACACCCAATTGCACCATTCCTGGGTTGAGGAAGAAATAAAAAAAGAAATTAAAGACTTCCTAGAATTTAATGAGAATGTAGACACAACATACCCAAACTTATGGGACACTCTGAAAGCAGTGCTAAGAGGGAAGTTCATAGCACTCAGTGCCCACATGAAAAAACTGGAGGAAAGTCACATTAGAGAAGTGACAGAACTGAAAGCTTTAGAGCAAAAAGAAGCAAACACACCAAGGAGGAGTAGACGACAAGAAATAATCAATCTGAGAGCCAAAATCAACAAAGTAGAAACTAGGAAACAGTACAAAGAATCAATGAAACAAGGAGTTGGTTTTTTGAGAAGATCAATAAGATAGACAAACCTCTAGCCAAACTAACCAAAAGGCAGAGAGAGAGCATGCTAATTAACAAAATCAGAAATGAAAGGGGATATAACAATGGACACTGAGGAAATCCAGAGAATCTTCAGGTCATACTTTGAAAACCTGTACTCCACAAAATTCGAAAATCTAAAGGAAATGGACAGCTTTCTGGATAAATATCACTTGCCAAAATTAAATCAAGATCAGATAAACAGTTTAAATCGACCTGTAACCCCTAATGAAATAGAAGCCGTCACCAAAAGCCTCCCAACCAAAAACAGCCCAGGGCCAGATGACTTCACTGTAGAATTCTACCAGAAATTCAAACAAGAGCTAATTCCAGTACTCCTCAAAATTTTCCACACAATAGAAGCAGATGGGATATTGCCAAACTCTACGAGGCTACAATCACTTTGATACCCAAGCCACACAAAGATATGGCTAAGAAAGAGAACTATAGACCGATATCCCTCATGAACATTGATGCTAAAATACTCAATAAAATATTGTCAAACCGAATCCAAGAACATATCAGAAAAATCATCTACCATGATTAAATAGGGTTCATCCCAGGGATGCAAGGATGGTTCAACATACAAAAATCCATCAATGTAATCCACCATATAAACAAACTGAAAAAGTAAAACCACATGATCATCTCACTAGATGCTGAAAAAGCCTATGACAAAATCCAACATCCCTTCATGATAAAGATCTTGGAGAGAACAGGAATAACAGAAACATATCTAAACATGATAAACACAATATACACCAAACCAATAGCCAACATCAAACTAAATGGAGAGAAACTCAAAGCGTTTCCTCTAAAATCAGGAACAAGACAAGGCTGTCCACTCTCTCCATATCTCTTCAATATTGTACTTGAAGTTCTGACTAGAACAATAAGACAAGAAAAGGGGATCAAAGGGATACAAATTGGAAAGGATGAAGTCAAACTTTCACTATTTGCAGACGACATGATAGTCTACATTAGTAACCCGAAAAACTCTACCAGGGAACTCCTACGGCTGATAAACACCTTCAGCAAGGTAGCAGGATACAAATTAACTCAAAAAAATCAGTAGCCCTACTATATACAGATGATAAATCCAATGAGAAAGAAATCAGGGAAACATCACCTTTCACAATATCCACAAGCAACATAAAATATCTTGGGGTAACACTAACCAAAAAAGTGAAAGACCTGTACAATAAGAACTTTGAGACTTTAAAGAAAGAAATTAAAGAAGATACCAGAAAATGGAAAGATCTCCCATGCTCTTGGATAGGTAGAATTAACATAGTAAAAATGGCAATCCTGCCAAAAGCAATCTACAGATTCAATGCAATCCCCATCAAAATCCCAACACAGTTTTTCACAGACATTGAAAGAACAATACTCAACTTTATATGGAAAAATAAAAAACCCAGGATAGCCAAAACAACTCTTTACAATAAAGGATCTTCTGGAGGCATCACCATCCCTGACTTCAAGCTCTATTATAGAGACATAGTTCTGAAAACAGCTTGGTATTGGCACAAAAATAGACAGATAGACCAATGGAATCAAATTGAAAACCCTGATATTGACCCATGCACCTACAAATACCTTATTTTTGACAAAGGTGCTAAATCTATACAATGGAAAAAAGATAGCATCTTCAACAAATGGTGCTGGTACAATTGGATTCAGACATGCAGAAAATTGCAGATAGATCCATACCTGTCACCATGCACAAAACTTAAGTGCAAATGGATCAAAGATCTCACCATAAATCCAGCCACACTGAATCTTCTAGAAGAGAAAGTGGGAATTACCCTTGAACAAATTGGCACAGGAGATGGCTTCCTGAACATTACGCCAGTAGCACAGACATTGAGGTCTGCAATTAATAAATGGGACCTCCTGAAACTGAGAAGCTTCTGCAAGGCAAAGGAAACAGTCAGTAAGACAAAACGACCACCACAGAATGGGAAAAGATCTTCACTGATCCCACATCTGACAGAAGACTGATTTCCAAAATACATAAGGAGCTCAAGAAGCTAGTCACCAAAACACCAAACAATGAAATTAAAAAGTGGGGTGCAGAACTAAACAGAGAATCCTCAACAGAGGAATCTGAAATGGCTGAAAGACACTTAAGAAAGTGCTCAAAATCCTTGGCGATCAGAGAAATGCAACTCAAAACAACTCTGAGATACCAACTGACACCTGTCAGAATGGCTAAAATCAAAAATACCAATGACAATCTATACTGGAGAGGATATGGGGAAAGAGGAACTCTCTTCCATTGCTGGTGGTAGTGCAAACTTGTACAACCCCTTTGGAAATCAATATGGCAGTTTCTCAGGAAAATGGGAATTAGTCTACCTCAAAATGCAGCAATCCCTCTCTTGGGCATATACCCAAAGAATGTACACTCATACAATAAGGACATATGTTCAACTATGTTCATAGCAGTATTATTTGTAATAGCCAGAACCTGGCAACAACCTAGATGCCCCTCAACTGAAGAATGGATAGAGAAAATGTGGTACATTTATACTCAGAAGAAAAAAGTAATGGAATCTTGAAATTCGCAGGCAAATGGATGGAACTAGAAGAAACCATCCTGAGTGAGGTAACCCAGTCACAAAAAGACAAACATGGTATGTACTCACTCATATATGAATTTTAGACATAGAGCAAAAGATTACCAGACTATAATACTCCTCAAAAAAGAAACTGGGAAACATGAAGGACTCTAAGGGATAAATGGTCCCCAGGAATGGAAGTGGCATAAACTCCTGAACTAATTGGGAGCATGAGGGTAGGGGGGAAGGGAGCTGCTACAATAAGAGCAAGAGAAGAGGAGTAGAGGAGAGAAAATGGAGGGGCAGAAATATTGAGTTAGGGGAAGAATAGAGGAGAGAGAGCAGGATGAGAGATACCATATCAGAGGGAGCCACTATAGGTCTGAGAAGAGATCTGGAACCAGGGAGATCTCCAGAGACCTACAAGGATTACACGATCTGACAATCCAGGCAATGGTGGAGAGGATAACCTAAAAGCCCTTCCCCTAAAATGAGACTGATGACTACTCTTTATGCCATCCTAGAGCCCTCACCCAGTGGCTGATGGAAGCAGAGACAGACATCCACAGATATACACTGAGCTGAAATCGGGAATTTAGTTGAAGAGAGGGAGGAATGAAGAGCGAAGGGGTCTGTACCAGGTTGGAGAAACCCACAGGAACAGTTGGCCTGAACAAGGGAGAGCACAACAACCCCAGATTCTGTCGGGGAGGCCAGTACAGGACTAATCCAGACCCCTGAACAGGATGTCAATAAGGAGGCCTCTGCACTCCAGGGAGCCTCTGGTAGTGGATTAGTATTTTTCCCTGGTGCAAGAAGGGACTTTGAGAGCCCATCCCATGTGAAGGGTTACACTCTGGCCCTGGACACATGGGGAAGGGCCCAGGACCAGCACAGGAAGATTTGGTGGACTTTGCAGAGCCCCCGTTGAGGGCCCTACCCTGCCTGGGGAGTGGTGGGTGGATGGGGTAGGGGGGTAGGCTGGGGTGAGGGAGAGGGATGGGGGTGAGGGGAGGGAGAGGGAGAAGGGACTTACATGTGAAGCAAGCTTGTTCCCTAACTAGAGCTAAAAAAAAAAAAAAAAAAAAAGAATAACTAACTGTCATGGCATATTGTCCAATGCCTTTATCTCAGCACAGAGAGGCAGAGGCAGAGGCAGGTAGATCTCTAAGTTCAACGCTAACCTGCTCTACAGAACCAGTTTCAGGCTACATAGAGAAACCCTGTCTCAAACGGAACAGGCAACCAATCAACAATAAAAAGAATAACGTGCTAAAACAAAGTTTTCATCCTTCCTCTCTTTTTCTTTCTTTCCTTTTTTGGGGGAGAGGAGGAGATTACAACAAGGTCTCACTCACTGGGCTAGACTGCCCTCAAACTCATAGCAATTCCCCTGACCCAGCCCCTTTCCAGCCACCAATAAAGCCTGTGCTACTACACCTTGGAAAACAAATATCACTAAAAATTTTTTTGAGATCTATCTATCCATCCATCCATCCATCTATCTATCTATCTATCTATCTATCTATCATCTATCATCTATCTATTTATTTATGTCTATGTATGTGCCTGTGTGTGGGAAGGCCAGAGAATAATTTGGGGGAACCAGTTTTCTCCTTCCACCACTTGGGGCCTGGAGATTAAAATCAGGTTGTCAAGATTAGCAGCAGGCATCCTTATCTGCTGAGCCATCTTGTCGGCCTCTCAAACAGGAATTTTTTTTCTAATGTGCTTTGGTGTTTTTCCAGGTGTCAGGTCCCCTGGAACTGGAGTTACAAACAGCTGTGAGATGCCATGCGGGAGTCTGGGAGTTGCATCCAGTGCTCTGGGAGAGCAACAAGTGCTCTTAACAGCTGAGCCACCCCCTCCTTTTCAATAGAGTTGTTTGTATTTTTTTCTTCAACAACTTCATACATGTGAGCAATGAAACTTGATTATGTACCCCAACTCTCCCTCCCATTCTCCAGGAACCCAAAGCATCCCCAACATGTCCCCCTCCCACCTTTGTGTGCCACCCTTCTGCTAATAATTCACTGAATCTAATCTGTGCTGCCTGTGTAGGATTGTTGACTTGATCTCGTGAAGTTAAATCAGAGCTGCAGGGTGTTCATGGGTGCAGCAGCTATGGCACTGCCCAAAGACAGTAAGTATATCACAGACTGCTTCCCATCCTGCAGCTCTTACATTCTTCCTACCCCTCTTGTGATATGTCCCCTGAGCTTTGGGGGAGAGTTGACACAGATCATCTATTTAGGGGTGAGCACCTAGCAGACATTTATTCATAGCATTTTGATCCGTTTCTTTCTTTTTTTTTTTTTTTTTTTTTTTGGTTTTTTGAGACAGGGTTTCTCTGTGTAGCTTTGGAGCCTAACCTGGCACTCACTCTGGAGACCAGGCTGGCCTCGAACTCACAGAGATCCGCCTGCCTCTGCCTCCCGAGTGCTGGGATTAAAGGCGTGCACCACCAACGCCTGGTGATCAGTTTCTTTATAAAATGTACAAAGAAGCTTCTCTGTCCAACATTGAGAGCAGCACTAATTTATGGCCACGCACACAAATATTTAGAACTCAATTTGACAACATGACATTTAACAAAACAACGGTAGTGGGTTCTTCCCTAGGTCCTGTGGCCTTCTGAGCCTAGATAAGGTTTGTCTTAGCAGGTCTTAATTCCCTCCTGTGGTGCAGGCTTCAAATCCACTCTACAACCCATAATGTTGTTACCCTATTGCACCAGTGGGCACATCTTGCCTGGAAGATCACTATTGTAGTATTCAGAGTCAGCTGCAAGAATGGTGTTGATACCTTCCCAAACATCTAGCATAGCACCTTCTAGCACTCTGAAATCTAGTCAGCAGGAAGTAGCTTTCAGATCAGTTCAGGGTTGATGTCTCTATGTCATGGAACCAAAGTGCCAAACAGATGTCTTTTAGGTTTGTTTGTTTTCATTATTGTCTTCAAATTTCAGAACAAAGCCAAAATGGCATAGTGATCCCCATGCTAAATTGGTTGTTTTTTTTGAGTAGGGTCTCACAGGGTCTCCGTAGTCCAGGCTGGCCTGGAGTTCACAATGTAGCCCAGGTTTATTGAGAATCTGATGATCCTCCTGTCTTAGCCTCCTGAGTAATAGAATTAGCATTTTTACAATTTTTATTTTGAGACAGGGTTTCATGTACCATACACCATCCTTGACCTCTCTATGTAACTGAGGATTACCCTGAAATCCTGACCTTTTGCCTCCATATGCAAAGTCCTGGGACTACAGGTATATTCTGCTACACACAATTTATAGTGGAAGTGGAGACCAAATTCAGGGCTTTGTGTATGCTAGGCAAGCATTCTATCAACTGAACTACACCCCAACCCAGATCCATAATCTTTGTTTGTTTTTGAAACAGGATCTCACTGTATAGCCTGGGTGACCTGGAACTCTCTTTGTAGATCATTCTGACCCTTAATTCATAGACATCCACTTGTCTTTGGCTCCAGAAGGCTGGGATTAAAAGTGCCCATACCCTGCTCAGCATACAAAATCCTGATGACACTCAATGACAGCCCTTTGGAGGCATTCAGCATCAGGTCCGTCTTTCCACTGAGTGCTATGTTATGAATGTTATCAGTGAGGACAAATATATTTCTATAATCAAACATGTAATCAATGCTTAGAATTCTGATTTATTGTTTGTACTATGTTACCTCTAGTCAGTCCTTGGTGGTTGAAACTTCTCATGACACTAATAAAATCATTAATAATATATAAGTTATTTGTACCGATGCTAGGAAAAAGAACATTAGGAAGCTATATTGATGGGCTCTGATGTTAGACATGCACATTTCTTCTGAAAAATATCTCAACTATTCAACTTCTTGACTGCTGTCATCTAAAGAAAGCTGGTATTAATGAGTAAGAGAAGCCAGTCATGAATGAATGACTCATTCAGGCCCTTGTGAAACATTTGTTACATACAGATATAGATGTCTGCTATGCCAGCTCCATACTAGCCAAAGGTTTCCAACAGACTCATGCTGTGGTCAAAGCTTCCAGTCTCCTGAGGAAGCACTAATGGGCTCCTCAGTCTTCTCTTACAGTGCCGAGCTACTTAGAGAAATGTATGAAGCCCACCTCTTCTTTGTTGACACAGTCCATATGCCAGTGATACCCACCACATGCTACAGAGGGAATTTGACTTCCAATAATTGTCTGGAGTCATGGAAGAAAGAACCTAGGATTGTATGAGTGAGAGGAATCTGTTTCATTCCTGCTTCAGAAGAGACAGTATGAGGTTTCCAGGGAAACTGTGGAAGTAGTTTTTCTTTTTATTCACTTATTCCCTTTATTATTTGTTCTGGCTCGTGTACACTCATGGCAACAGCTATTAGCTATTCAGCCCTTTGGTATAAATGAGAAGGGCTTTAGCTTAGTGGTAATACACTGGTCTACCACACATGAGACCTTGAGTTCAATTCCCAGCAGCTCACAGAGATAAAAAAAAAAAAAAAAAAAAACCTAGCTGGAAATGAAAGTTTAGAAGTTCAGTCAGTGGTAGTGCAATAGCATACAATGTACAGCATCAAAAGAAGGTAAAACATCAGAAATCAATTAATAAAATCTTGGCAAATGTTAAGCTATTAGATAGTGCTGAAGCGTGGAGTGGGGAGGGAATTAACTGGGTAGGTTAAATCTATTGTTTTTGTCCATGAAGATTATCCAAAAGCTAATAAATAGTAGAAAGATTTTTTAGTTAGTCAATTGAAATTTAAACAGTTTTCTGATATTTTCATTAATTTATACATTTTATTATTGCAATTGATATCGGAATTTCACTCTGTTATCCATACTGGTTTAGAAATCAATATGTAATACAAATTGGCTTGAAACTCATTGATCCTCCTCCCTCAGCCTCTTGAGGACTGGGATGGCTTGCATGAGCCACTGTACTCAGGTCATTTATGGTTTTATTCCTGAAATGATCTTGCCATGTAACTCAGGTTGGCATTGAAATTGTGCTCCCTCTGCCTCACCCTCACCATCTGGATTCTGAACAACTTTCTCAAGAGTATTCTTACAAGACATTTTCATTTTAATTTACAATGAAAGACACTAGCCTTAAAAGTTTTCTACAAGTAATTTTTTGAATTTGCTATACATAGTGGTTAGCTAATTACTTAGTGCTCAAACAAGAAAATTAAAGTGAGAGAATTATTCTTTCATTTATTCACATCTTTTGCATTGTAGACCCTCCTGAATACACAAGATAGCCGAGGATGTCCTTCAACTCCTGGTCCTCCTACATGCTGGGAGTAGAGGCCTGCACCATCCCAGTGGGTTTATGCAGTGCTGGTGTTCAAAGCCAGGTCTACTAGGCAAGCGCTCTTCCAATGGGGCCGTCTCTGCAGTCCTTTGAGGATCTTAAAGTTAGAAAATCTCTGAAATAGCACAGGCCTCCCTAAAGGTTTATATTAAAATTCTGAGGCACTAATAAAACTGGACATTTATCAGGGAGTGAAAAAAATGAGTCCAATGAATTGATACAGTCTTATTAGAGATATGAATAAGAACACACAAGAGTCCTATAGGTATAAATCAGAGAAGGCACTAGAGAGAATTTAACAGGGAAAGGGTAGGGTAAAGAATGTATGAGTTGTGGAGTCCAGTGAAGAATGGAGTGAGACTCAAGAAATTCAGGAACTTTAGGATCAGGAACAGGTGAGCATTACATCCAGCAAAAGTTGAAAACCTATGAGGCTAGCCCTGGAGGCTAACACTGCCCTCTCTCTCCACAGGTGCTGCAGCCTTCATAAGTGTAACAGAATTTACAGGGAAATCAAAGACATTATTTCAACTCAGTGGGTTATAACTATAATCCCAGCATCCAGGACTGGAGCACCAAGTTGGACATGGTAAATTCCAGGCCATGCCGTGGAGTGCAATCCTGCCTCAAAACAAACAAACAAACAAAAACATCAAGCTACTTAGTGAGGAAAGGCCATCCCTGACCACCTGATCCTCGGAATCCACATAGTGAAAAGGAAAGAGCAAGCTCCCATAAGTTGTTCCTTGAGGTCCACACATGCTCTGTGACATATACAGGCACACTCACAGGCTGTTCCCCCGCCTGCCCCTGCCCGTCTCTCTGCCTCTCTCTCTTTCTGTCTGTCTGTCTTTCTCTCTCTCTCTTTCACACACACAGACACTAAATAACATGAATAAAATGAAAGACTCAGAACATGGGAGAGGGTACAAGGGCAGCTGTCATAGGCCCACAGCCACAATGATGGGAAGTCTGGCTTCTATGGTCCCTTTCTTTAAGTGGTTTGCTGTAGTCTCTTTAAAGACCTTCAAGTAAGAATGAATAGAAACTGTGTGTGCCATGTCCCTTCCAAATTCCTCATAGCAAAAGTGTACAGATTAAAAGTTCAGGGTACTACCTTAGAAGTCCCAGCCAGCCCATCCATCCTGTCATACTTGGGCTTCATAGTTCCCTCTGAAATATTTAGGCTAAAACTTGTCCTTTAACACTTTCTTGGATGAAAGGCACAGAAGTGCATAATACAGGGGGGTATTCATACTCTCCCACAATGCTGAGGGTGGAACCCAGAGCCATATGCTCACCATGAAAGTGGTCCTGCTCCATTGAGCTATTACCCCAGCTTGGATCCAACTTTCTTGACTTGACACTGTCTCTTTTTAGCTGTGTGACTGGGTGAGTTGCAGATCTTTCTGAGTTTCTAAAGCCTTGTATATACCATGGGTTTCGGTTATTTCAGCTTTTCAGTCTTTTCCTGTGAAGGAAGAGAAAAATCTAAGCACATTAAAAAAACAACAATAACAATAACAACAAAAAAGGTGTTGAGGGAAGATAGCCTAAGGAAAAAGGAAAGAGTATGTTTGGGAGACAAAGATTTTTGCTTACTGACATAAACAATGACATACACAGGGACAATGAATGACATCCAGGAAACCAGAGAAGACAAGACAAGGGACTAGCATTTAGAGTTGAGATAATTATCGACAAAGCATGTAGATAGTGGGCCAGGGAACTGAAGTGTGTTCAAGGCAAAATTCTTGGCTTCATGCAATATGTAAAAAAAAGAGAAAAAAAAAGTGAGAAAGAAAAGAAAAGGCTGCATGGGATAGACTGTAAATTCCAAGAGGTTATTATAAACAACTGGAAAGAAAGTTGTTTTTGATTGTGCTTTGTGTGTTCCCTTGTTGATAGTGGCCAGTGTTCCCTACAAATACCACTTATATCCTTCTTATGGAATGGAGCCATGTCATGTGATGTGTAAGGAGAGGAGGTGGAGGAAATGTGTAGAGAGTAGAGAGAAGCCCTGAGCCAGAGAAAGGGCTGGAAAATGAGGGAGTTAAATTCCATTCTCTTCCCTTTGGTACCGATGGCCGAAAGCCTGCTGGACGGCTGATCTTATTAACACACATCTTTGCTTCACTTTTAGATATTTAATGTACTCTCCAGAGAGTAGTAGTCCAAAGTATTTCAAATAGCATTTCAGTTTCTGCCTTAATTAACACTAAGTGGTTTAATTCAAACCAGTTTCACACTGATGATACGTAACAGAATGTAGTATGGAGCTGAGCTTTGAGGCCAGAATGATCCCAGTGCAGACCCCTCCTCCCACTTGCTGGACTGCCCTGGCATGTTATTGGAAGCCATGGCATGGAATACTCTAAGCTTGTTATCCCAAGCCAGGCCGCTTCAAATGTATCTTCTTTATAAGAATCAACATAACAATTAAATGAGACAAACCACAGAAAACGCCTAACAGTATTGATACACAGGAGGCACTTTACAGACATCAGCAATACTTCTCCCCCCATCTTTCCAAGGGGGCAAAGGAGAGCATGTGACTTAGATGTGCTGAACTGTTAGTGTTGACACTCATACAGTTGTGCTGTAAAGGAAATTAGAAAGTACTCTGCAGACTTGAGGCAGGGTCTCACATTCCCCATCCTGGCCTGGAAGTTATGTAGCTGACTTTGAACTCCCCATCCTCCTCCTGGGTGCTGTATTAGAGGTATGTCACATCACCCTTGGCTTATTTGGTTCTGGGAGTTGACCGTAGGGATTCCTGCATGCTAGATATAAGCACCCTACCAATGGAACTACTTCCCCAACCCCTAAAAAATAATTTATTCAGTGCAAATATAAGTGACTATGGACTTGGAAGCCTAGATGAAGGGTGTGGTGGTTTGCATGTGATGTCTCCTGTAGTCTTAGCCATTTGGCTATTGGATCCCTAGTTGATGTACTGTTTGGGTAGGCTCAGGATTTGTGTCCTTACTGTAGGAGTATGTCCATGGGGGCAGCCTGTGAGAGTTTATAGCCTTACCCCACTTCCAGCTCACTCATTCTGCTTCCTTTAGGTAGAGAAAGATGAGATCACTGAGCTTCTTCCTTTGGCTGCCTGCTGCCATGCCTCCTCCACCAAGATAAACTCTTCTTCCAGCTTTTGGTCATGGTGTTTTATCACAGCAACAGAAGTTAATAGGACAAGTGCTAACCCTGATTTCACACTCATCCCAGCAGGAAGCAGAAATTTTCCCTGGTCCCTGAATTATTGAGTCATCTCACAAGGCTCTGTACTTACTATAATTAATCTCTCTGACTGCACTGTGCTGCCAACATCTCTTTACTTGCATATCCTCTTTGTTCTGTGAGACCTGAGGGGAGCATCATGGTCCTGTGGACATGACAAGCACACACCACCCACGGAGACAAAGAATAAAAATGGACTTTGAAAATTTTACTTCATCTTGATTTTCTGTTTTGGATCTGACCAGTTCTTCCAGAAGTACTCCCCGAAGACCTCAGGACCAGTGACAGTCCCTGGCCTGGAATGGTGGCTGGAGGTTATGTCTCTAGATATCATTGGGTACAGTGGTCTATTCAGATAATCTCAGCATGCACAAGGCTAAGGCAGGAGTATTGTTGTGAACTCAAGAGGCTGAGGCAGGAGAGGTGCCACTAGTTTGAGACAGCTTAGGTTACAAAGTAAGATTTTATCTCAAAGGTGGGGGGCACATAAACCTGAATTTGGTGGATTTTTTAAATTAAAATTAGGATAGATCCAATGTAAATGAGAATAGATATGTGAAGATAAACATATTACCCAGAATCTCCATGACCAGAGCTACTGGGGGGTGACACTTTTAAATTCTGTCTTGGAAGGTTGCTGCTTTATTTCCATTTTGTCTGACCTTGAATTATGAAGCTGAAACTGGGGAAAACAAATTGGCCCCTATCAATAGCCTGGTACCAAGATGTTACAGGATGTTAGGAGTGCTAGTTCCAGACATGATTTGAGATGTGAAGCGAAAGAGTCAACCATTCCTAGAGCGGAGCCTGCAGAGGCGAACATTGGGGGAAAGGACTGATGAGTGAGCTTGGACCTCTTCTCCGTCTCTTTTCACACTGATGAGCTGCTGAGCTGAGAATAGACTCTCAAACACACAGTAGGGATCCAATTACAAGTGATACGTTGCCACACTGCTTTATAAGCTTAAAAATTGCCTTGATAACACCTGGCACTATAGAATGAAGGTTCTTCATTTCAGATTTCCTCTATTGATAAAGCCCAGCCAGAAGGAGAAATAAATTTTCACTTCTGCTCAAAACTGTATAACAGACCCTGCCCCCAAATCACTGCCCTTATTATTGGGTGTTGCACACCCCAAATCTCGGCTCAATCATTATATGCTGCTCTACCCTTGCCACCCTTTATGCTAACCATGATAGCTAACCTTTATAAGTGACAAAAGGAAGGGCTTGAACATGCTAAGTAAGCACTCTAACACTGGTCTACATCCAGCCTATTTATTTATTTATTTATTTATTTATTTATTCGAATTTGGAGACAAGGTCTGTAACACAAGCTAAAGTCATTGGACAGGAGGGAACCTCAATTGAGAAAATGCCTTTGTAGGATGGGATATAAGCATGTAGGCCAGCCAGAGGGCCAATCTTTAGTGGCTATGATGCTCTTATCAGCTCCAGAATCTAGTAAGCCTAAGATTTTCTTACCATTCACTATTAACTCAAGGGTTGGACGTTGATCAAGGTCTAAAGCTAGGAAAGTTAAGTTTGATCCAGTGGAGCCAAAGTTTCCCTCTCCTCTCTCTCTGGCTTGTGCTGGAAACTTGTCATGCAAGCTTGGCAAAAGCAGTAACTGTGCTATCCTGTCTCCAGGAGAAATGGCTGTAATCCCTCTAGGAGATTCTACCATGATCTTTACTACACCCATGTAATCAGGATCTATAACTCCAGGATGTACTCGTAAACCTTTCAATGCTGCAGATGATCTTCCTATAAGCAAACCTACTGTGCCAGGCTCAAGGGGTCCCTTAAAATCCGTGTCAACAAGCTGGACCCCCATTCTGGGAGTTAATACGAGTCTGGTGGTGGATCGTAAGTCCAGCCCCACGGAGCATGTGGTGGCTCTCCTCGGTCCCTCGGATGACGAAGAGAGGGCCAGGTTTTGGGACTCTGTTCCTGGTTCTGATCCTCCATGGCCCCATATATTTGTGGGCCCTGGGGTCGTGGGCCCCGTCGTCCATTTTTTGGACGGGCTCCTCCATACCCCTAAACAAGAGGCTGTCCACTGATGTCTTTTACTGATCTACAATCCTTAGCCCAATGATTTCCTTTTCTACATCTAGGACATAAGCCAGGTTGCTTAGGGCGGGGAGCAAAGTTATTGACTTTAGTGTTTCCTCCCTCGGGGAATTGCTTTTTCAAATGCCCTTGCTTGCCGCATTTAAAGCAAGCTCCTGAACCTCCACCTTTCTTAGTTAATTGTATCACAGCAGCTGCTAGTCCAGCATTAGTCAGCGGACCCCCTAATTCCCTACAGACTTTCATCTAGACTTTAAGGCCTTTACCCTTATATGGAGTTATGGCAGCTCTGCACTCTTTTGTACACTGTTTATAAATCAGCTGTTTGATCAAAGGCATAGCAGCATCTGGATCCCCAAACATTCTTCCTGCAGCTTTTACCATTTTTGTCACAAAGTCTGAAAAGGGTTCCATAGGACCTTGTAATATCTTTGTAAGATTTCCACTGACCTCACCTTTGTTAGGCAGAGACCTCCAAGCCCTAATGGCTATTTGATTAATCTGATCATACACTTGAGGAGGATATCCTGTTTGTTGCTGTGCAAAACGTCCTTGACCAAGAAGCATGTCCACATCCCAATATTAATCACCAGCTGCGCGATTAATCGCACCTTGATCATTGGCAAACTCAATTTGAAAAGCTCTCCAATCCAAATATTGTCCTGGTGATAAGCAAGCTCTTACCAAATTTGTCCAATCACTGGGTGTCATACAGTAGCGACCGAGCGCCTCTACCTGAGCAATTGTAAAAGCTGCCGTCACCCCATAGGTGTGTACCGATTTTGTCAGAGCTTTGACTATTTTAAAGTCAATTGGTTCATGATATCTCTGTTGGTTACCGTCTGTAAAAACTGGATAAGCCAGTGGTCGAGTAACCCGAAACTCAGTGCGAACCGTACGCCACACTTCCGGACAGAAGGTGGAGCAACCAGGACCTCCTACTTCCTCTTTCGAGCAGTAGGGGGGAGGAGCGATAGGGCGGTGCCCTTGTTTTACAGTCGCCATTTTAGGATGCTGTTTTTCTGATACTTTTAATGAATGTTTTTCCATGAGCTCAATAATCTCTTCCTCCTCTTCCTCCATGATGTCCTCATCCTCACATATATCCTCCTCTGATTCTGAATCCTCTCCTGGTTCTTTTAATTCCTTCCTCAACCTTCCTAGAGAAGGATAGACTCGCTTCTTATCCCTTTTCTGTTTCTCCTTTGTTCTCTCACTTTCTGACTGTTCTGACCTTTCTTCTTGGAGCATTTCAAGAGCAGCCTGTCCATTCGCTATAGCTTTCTTATTTCCCCCTTTGTCCTCTAGACAGCTGCGCACCAGACGCCAAACCGGGCGAACACTCGGCTTCAACGTTCCTTGCTCCCAGGCAAAATCCAGGTCTTTCCCTAATTTATCCCAACTATCCACAGTGAGATTGCCCGAGGCCGCAAACCAGGGTGCAATGGTGTCGCATTCACTCAGGAACCTCTGCAATGTGGCTTTAGTTAACCTTAAATTGTTAGAATGAAGTAGCTCTTGAAGAGCCAGAAAAATTGGATGTGATTGTGACGATCCCATTGTGCTTTTGTCTTAGTTAGCACGCTCCGAAGGTGTGCAAGTAGGATAACACCACCAGAAAACAAAAGCCCACACTGCTATGTTAAAAAGCAGCCAAATCACCACTATAATAGTGGGTCCATTAACTTACTCTCACTCTGCAAGTTAAAGCAGAAGTGAGGTTTTTTACTTTCAGTTCGCTTTTGTCTCGAACAGTGTTGCTCCTTTCCGGAGACTTTACTGCCTCTTCCCCGAGGGCTTTGGTACTCTTTTACTGAGACCTATCTCCTCTTTCCTGAGGACCTTGGTGCTCCTTTACCGGAGACCTATCTCCGCATTCACCGCGGACTTTACAGTTCCACTTACCTTGGGAACTTACCGGCGCCGCCCCGACTGTGAGAAGTTCTGAATTCCCCGTACGGGCCACACGGCGTCCACCCTTGACCAGCAAGAAAGACGCCACACCGAGGAATCTTCTTCAAACACAGTTTAATCCGGAACCTCTTTGCTTTGTACAATGTATAATGGAGGCGGCGGCCCCGGGCCAAGGGAGACGGGGCCTGATATAGTCTACATCTACCAATCACCTAACCCTACGTGGCGCGCCAGGATAGGTTGTCTCCAAGCAGAATTAAGAGGATACATGACCATTACCATATTTGGAGTTGTTTACCACAGAGAGCGCTCGCCGTCGGGCTGGCGAGGCGAAACCGCCATCTTACGGGTGCCGGATCTGCAGCTCCCTACATGACGTTGCTTTGTTGCCTACTATGTGGTCAATTTTGGAGAAGGTGCCATGTGGTGCTGAGAAGAAGGTATATTCTTTTGAGTTTGGATGGAATGCTATATAGATATCCGTTAACCCCAGTTGGGCCATAACTTCTTTCAGCTCTTTTGTTTCTTTGTTAAGTTTTTGTCTGGTGGTCCTGTCTAGTGGTGTAAGGGGGGTGTTGAAGTCTCCTACTATAAGTGTGTGTGGTTTTATGTGTGGTTTGAGCTTTAGTAATGTTTCTTTCACAAATGTGTGTGCCTTCGTATTTGGAGCATAGATGTTCAGGATTGAGATTTCATCTTGATGGACTTTTCCTGTGATGAGTAAGAAATGCCCTTCTTCATCTATTTTGATTGATTTTAGTTTAAAGTCCAATTTGTTAGATATTAGGATTGCTACACCGGCTTGTTTCTTGAGGCCATTTGATTGGAAAATCTTTTCCATCCTTTTACTCTGAGGTATTGCCTGTCTTTGAAGTTGAGGTGTGTTTCTTGTAAGCAGCAGAAGGATGGATTCTGTCTTCATATCCATTCTGTTAGCCTATATCTTTTTATGAGTAAGTTAAGACAATTGATATTTAGGGATATTAATGTCCATTGTTCGTTGGTTCTTGTTTGGTTTGGATTTATTGTTTGTGGTGTCATTGTGTGTGGATTTTGCCCTCCTGCTTCTTTTTGTGTTTGGCAATATTAGATTATCTATTGCCTGTGTTTTTGTGCATGTAGTTATGTTCCTTGGGTTGGAGTTTTCCTTCCAGAACCTTCTGTAGTGCTGGATTTGTGGATATGTATTGTTTAAATCTGTTTTTGTCATGGAAAATCTTGTTTTCTCCATCTATAGTGATTGAAAGTTTTGCTGGGTACAGTAGTCTGGGTTGACATCCATGCTCCCTTAGTGCTTGTAGGGTATCTATCCAAGACCTTCTGGCTTTCAGAGTTTCCATTGAGAAGTCGGGTGTGATTCTGATTGGTTTGCCTTTATATGTTACTTGGCCTTTTTCCTTTGCAGCTCTTAATATTTGTATTTTTGTAGATTTGGAGATTTGTAGATTTGATTATTATGTGTGTGGGGGGACTTCTTTTTGTGGTCCAGTCTGTTTGGCGTCCTGTAAGCTTCTTGTACTTTCATAGGCATATCTTTCTGTAGCTTGGGGAAGTTTTCTTCTATGATTTTGTTGAATATGTTTTCTGTACCTTTGAGCAGTGTTTCTTCACCTTCTTCTACACCTATGATTCTTAGGTTTGGTCTTTTCACGGTGTCCCATATTTCCTGGATATTTTGTGTTAGGGATTTGTTGGACTTGAGGTTTTCTTTGATTGATGAATGTATATCCTCTAGCGAGTCTTCAATAGCTGAGATTCTCTCTTCTGTCTCTTGGATTCTATTAGTTATACTCACATCTTTAGATCCTGATCGTTTATCCAACCTTTCCATTTCCAGCATCGCCTCATTCTGTGTTTTCTTTATTGTGTCTAATTCAGCTTTCATGCTTTGAACTGTTTCAAGAGCTTCCTTCACTTTTTTGGTTGTTTTATCTTGGGTTTCTTTAGCTTCTTTAAGAGATTTGTTTATTTCTTGAATTTTTTGGTTTGTCTTTTCCTCCATATCGTGTCATTTTTTGCTTGCTTTTTCTTCTATTTCTTTAAGGGATTTTCTTATTTCCTCTTTGAAGGTCTCTATCATCTGGCTGATATAATTTTTGAGGTCCATCTCTTCTTCTTGCACTATGTTGGGCTTTTAGGTCTTGCTGGAGTGGAGTCCCTAGATTCTGA